>NC_081141.1:29680341-29682841 GCF_958295425.1 Solea solea
CAGATCCTGGAGCATCTGGAGCTCTGATCTCTCTGTGAAATCTCAGGCTTTGTCGTTCGTCTCTTGTTCTTTTCACAAACTTTCAGCTGTTTAACAATATTGAAATATTCTAAAGTATTAGTTTTAATCCCACAACTTCTTTTTTTCCCGCTTCAGTCTCAGAAGATTCATCTGGTTCCTCGTAATTCTCGTGCCGGGACTCACAAGACAAGCCAAAACAATGTGTGTGTGTGTGTGTGTGTGTGTGTGTGTCTCTGTGCGCGTGTTTGCGTGTGTGTGTGTGTGTGTGAGGACACTTAGCTGCTGTGAATGAGATTACAGAGTCGTTGCTGTGCTCTTGTGCAGCTGATAATCCTTTAAAGCTCGTCTTCATCACTTTGACTCAAACTATTTAAGCTGCGCTGTGAGTGCGCGCGCGCGCGCGTGCCGGACATTTGATTTTATTGTTTTGTATAATTTGCGGCAGAAATAAGCTCTTTAATAAACGAGAGAGTGAAGCTGCTGCATATGTGCGCGCGCGCGCACACACACACACACACACACACACACTGCACAGAAACACGGACACTGATGGATTTTCAAAGAGGATTGAGATTAAAACAATGATGTCGTTACATATTCTGTCGGATTGTTTCTCCACCTGTTCACAGAACTCACCTCACATGACCTGTTTGTTTTCAGGGGGCGGAGCCTCACATTATTGATTTACGTCTCTGCACAGTGAACATGAACAATAATAATAATAATAATAACAACAACAATAATAATAAAAATAATAATAATAATAATAATAACAATAAACTTCAGATTAAACATATAAGTATTTAAATATAAACACATGTATGTATCTTTATGTCTGACGGGCTGTTTGGTTTTTCCACATTTTCTGCTTTCATTTTCATTTGATTATAAATGATATATGTATATATTATATAAACACCAAACTTGAGTGTGTGTTTAGTGTTGTGTCATGTTTCATGTTACATATGAATCAACCTCATTAATGCAGCACTTAATTATGATCAACTCAACTGAAATATGAGATCAAATCTCAACGAAACATAATCTAATCTAATCTGAATGAATCTGATCTGAAATGAGTGTGTGTGATTTTATACATGAAAGATTATTTGTGATAATAAACTCGTTATTTTTCTCCAAAATAAAGTAAAAAAATACATTTTCATTTTTCTTTTATCCTCGTCGTCGTCGTCACATCGAGCTGCAGTTCACTCTCCGGCCTATGGAGGGCGCTCTGCACCTGCTGCAGCACAGTGAACACGAGCTGCGCTCAGTGACAGGATCTTCATCATCATCATCATCGTCCACAGTTAAAAACAACGATGACGTCACGTCAGCACATTTTTATAAACCGTTTTATTTCAAATGATCTTTTTTATTTAAATTGTTGTAAAATTAAACAATTATTTACATTCACTTTTATTTAATATATAAAAATTTGAACTGAGGCAATAATAAAATATTTATAATAATCGTTTATTATAATTGAATCTTTCGCTTATAAACACACAGAATACACTGTTAACACAACATTAAAAACACTAACAACAGATTTATAATAATAATAATTAGAATCAAACATGTTTATTAAAACACAACAAAGATGATTTATATTTTTAAACAAACGTGTTTATTAAAACACAACAAAGATGATTTATATTTTTAAACAAACGTGTTTATTAAAACACAACAAAGATGATTTATATTTTTAAACAAACGTGTTTATTAAAACACAACAAAGATGATTTATATTTTTAAACAAACGTGTTTATTAAAACACAACAAAGATGATTTATATTTTTAAACAAACATGTTTATTAAAACACAACAAAGATGATTTATATTTAATTTCTGTTTGATTATTTGTTTTTTTTACCTTGTTTAAAAAAATGAAATAAAAATGAAATCACAGAAGAATTAAATAACAAAAATCATCTTCATCATCAGTGTCAGCTCCTGCATGTGGCGCTGTGGCTCCTCTCACTGACTCACAGGAACCCTGTGTGTGTGTGTGTGTGTGTGTGTTTTGAGACTGAAGGTCAGAGGTGACATCACTGTCGTCTTCATTCATTTACATGTGACGCTCATGATGAAGATGATGCTGCTGCTCGATCTCATCACAAGCTCAAACAAGTAAACAATCAACCTTCCAACAATTGAAACAACTAACTAACTAACCACCTTCCCATCAACTAACTAACTAGCTAACAAACAAACAACCTGCCCATCAATCAATCAACTAACTAACTAACTAGCTAACAAACAAACAACCTGCCCATCAACTAACTAGCTAACTAACTAACAAACAACCTGCCCATCAACTAACTAGCTAACTAACTAACAAACAACCTGCCCATCAACTAACTAACTAGCTAACAAACAAACAACCTGCCCATCAACTAACTAACTAGCCAACAAACAAAAAACCTGCCCATCAACTAAGTAACAAACTAGCTAACAAACAACCTGCCCATCAACT
>NC_081141.1:29692841-29695341 GCF_958295425.1 Solea solea
ATGTATATATACAGTATCTGTATATATATATACATATACTGTATCTGTATATACATATACTGTATATATACATATACAGTATATGTATATACAGATACAGTATATGTATATATACATATACTGTATCTGTATATATATATACATATACTGTATCTGTATATACATATACAGTATATGTATATATACAGTATATGTATATATACATATACTGTATATATACTGTACTGTTGGACCATGTTTCATTAAACCGTCTGTGTGTCCTCTTGACTTCATCATGTCCCTGTCCGTCCCCCGTCTCCCCCCCCCCCCCCCCACACACACCTTAAAGGAGGAGGCCACAGATCAATACGTTTGATGGGGAGTAATAAGCAGCCCTATTAAGTGACAAAGGTTTACTCTGTAACAGCTGTGCTGGCGCGAGAGCCGAGCTTGTCTGACTAATGAATCGTGAAACAATCAGGCAGTAGCCATTTGTGTTTAGATCTGTAAATATGGCGCGGTACAAGTGCCAGACCATCGCTGGCGCTCCAGCTGGGGCCACAGATGGTCTGGATCGGAGGCGAGTCGCAGGCAGAGCGTTGGCTCCTGCGGCCCACACTGCACCGCACCTCCTCTGTCTCTGAGTGACAACTTCACTTTCACACTAACTTAGCCCGCCTGGCCCACATCACGCGCCAGGCTTTCATTTAAGAACAACAACAAGAACAAGAACAAGGAGAAGAAGGAGAAGGAGAGAAAACCAGTGACGGATCCTGAACCGGAGAACGTTCCTGCTGCGCCGTGACAGAGAGGAGGAGAGCGACGTCATCGACCTCATTAACCCGGGGACGACAGTGACGACAGGGACCACACCGGCCTCAGGGATATCACTCACAACAAGCACTCTGTCATCACATCACACTGTGGCAGACACACAACTACACACATCTATATACTGTACATGTGTGTGTGTGTGTGTGTGTGTTTATACGGTACGTGTGTGTGTTTATACTGTACATGTGTGTTTATACTGTACATGTGTGTTTATACTGTACGTGTGTGTTTATACTGTATGTGTGTTTATACTGTACGTGTGTGTGTGTGTTTATACTGTACATGTGTGTTTATACTGTACGTGTGTGTGTGTGTTTATACTGTACATGTGTGTTTATACTGTACGTGTGTGTTTATACTGTACGTGTGTAAGTATGTATACAGTACATGTGTGTGTATTTATACTGTACGTGTGTGTGTTTATACTGTACGTGTGTGTGTTTATACTGTACGTGTGTGTGTGTGTTTATACTGTACGTGTGTGTGTGTGTTTATACTGTACGTGTTTATACTGTACGTGTGTGTTTATACTGTACATGTGTGTGTTTATACTGTACATGTGTGTTTATACTGTACATGTGTGTGTTTATACTGTACATGTGTGTTTATACTGTACATGTGTGTGTTTATACTGTACGTGTGTGTGTTTATACTGTACATGTGTGTGTGTTTATACTGTATGTGTGTGTGTTTATACTGTACATGTGTGTTTATACTGTACGTGTGTGTTTATACTGTACATGTGTGTTTATACTGTACGTGTGTGTTTATACTGTACATGTGTGTTTATACTGTACGTGTGTGTTTATACTGTACGTGTGTGTTTATACTGTACATGTGTGTTTATACTGTACATGTGTGTTTATACTGTACATGTGTGTGTGTTTATACTGTATGTGTGTGTGTTTATACTGTACATGTGTGTGTTTATACTGTACGTGTGTGTTTATACTGTACATGTGTAAGTATGTATACAGTACATGTGTGTGTATTTATACTGTAGTGTGGTGTAGTGGTTAGCACTCTGGGGTCAGAACCAGGTCTCTGGTTTCTTCCCACAGTCCACAAACAAACATGAGGATGAGGTCAGTAGTGAGTGAGCGTCTCTGTAGGTGGCGCTGTGGCGCCCTGTGGAACATGGATGGACGTGTTGATTGTGTTTCCTCGGTGCCGCTGCACGCACACACGCACACACGCACACACACGCACACACACAGTATACAGTACAAATGTCCTTGAGTGTGATGAACACAAAGCCAGGCAATGGAACTTTTGTGCTACGTTAACTGTGACGAGCGGCTGCGGCGGCGGCTGCAGACGACTTAACTGAACTGTCAGCTCTAATAAAGACAATGAAGGATCAGATAAATGTTTATTACACAGTGGGAAAAGATCATTTCTGGACAGAAATTGAGGATGACCTTTCTCGATAATTCCTCACTGAACCAACCGCCCCCCCCCCTCCACACTACACCACGCCCCCCCACCACACTACACCCTGCCCCTTCCCCTCCCCCCCCCCCGCTAGATAAATCAGTGGCTTCCTTTGTTTCACGGCTGATGGATCCTTGCTGACGAGGGATTGTTAAAACTGTGCTCACACACACACACAGATGCGCGCGCGCGCAGACACACAGACACACACACACACACACACACACACAGTCTCACACACACGTGTAACTGG
>NC_081141.1:29705341-29750341 GCF_958295425.1 Solea solea
ATGTATCAATAAAGTTATTAAAAATGTAAAGTGTTCACACATGATGTGTGTGTGTGTGTGGAGGCTTAATGCTAACAAGAGTCAAAGTGTCTCCTGTGTCCCCGTGAGCTCAAATCACTGGTTTTCTCTCTGAGGTTTGGTGTGTGACAGTGAGATAAAGAAGTGAACGTGTTCTTCACATATCGTAGACTTCATTTATTAGATTTTATGACTCAAATCTTTTGTTAAACGGTTCAAATCTGTGTTTTTTCTTGTGTCTTTGCTGGCAGCCATTTTGTGTTTAAACCTGGAAATGATGATGATGATGATGATGATGTTCTTACGTCTTGTTTTGTCCACAAATCAAAATGATTGCCCACAATTTATTCACCTGAGATTCTTTTATTTCTCTCTCACTGCACTTATTTTAATTGTGCTCCGTCCCTTTGTCTCCACCGTCTTCATTAGTAGTCCACACCACGACGATCAGACGAGTGGAACATGTTACAATTACAGCTGACAGCCAAATATTATCAGGCTGAGCTGCGATAGCTTTCAGTAAAAATAACAGCGTGTACTAATCAGACAGAAGCGCTGCTATTATCTCAGCTTAACACTCTAGAAAACCAAATGTGTCGTCTTTGTGACTCTTGTTCATCTTTGTGTCCAGTATTGAAATCCTTCAAAAGTCCGTGTTTAAGCAGCAGCAGCGAGGCTCGGTGATGGTTCAGCACGTGGACCTTAAGTTGAATAAATGATGTCCCTAAAAACACGAGTGTGACTGATTTAAAAGCAGTTCAAAGTCACCTCTGATGAACAGCGCGGTGATTAATTCATGATGGGATTCAGCACCTTGTCAGGCCGAGCTCTTCACTGGGTAATAGCAGCACATGCATAATAGAAGCTCCACTCGCTGTCTGAGTGACTTCAAACGAATTATTAAAAATGGAGCCGTCCAATTACATCTGTTGTCTTATTTTTCTGCACAACAGGGAAGTGGATGATGTGAAATAGATGAAGTCAGAAAAGTTTGATTTTAAAGTGAATAAAGAGTCAAATCTCAGTGAAAATATTTGTTTGTTAATAAGTTTGAAAGATTGTTGACGTTTATTTATTTATTCATTCATGGAACCAAACTGCATTTATTTTATATTTTATTATTATTATTATAGTTTTTCATGTGTTTTTGTTTATTTGTGAAAAATGTTCCTCTGACTGTTCCTCTGAACTGACTGTTCTTCCTCTGACTGTTCTTCCTCTGAACTGACTGTTCCTCCTCTGAACTGACTGTTCCTCTGACTGTCCTTCCTCTGAACTGACTGTTCCTCTGACTGTTCCTCCTCTGAACTGACTGTTCCTCTGACTGTTCCTCCTCTGAACTGACTGTTCTTCCTCTGAACTGACTGTTCCTCTGACTGTTCTTCCTCTGAACTGACTGTTCTTCCTATGAACTGATGGTTCCTCTGACTGTTCTTCCTCTGACTGTTCCTCCTCTGAACTGACTGTTCCTCCTCTGAACTGACTGCTCTTCCTCTGAACTGACTGTTCCTCTGACTGTTCTTCCTCTGAACTGACTGTTCCTCTGACTGTTCTTCCTCTGAACTGACTGTTCCTCTGACTGTTCCTCCTCTGAACAGACTGTTCCTCTGACTGTTCTTCCTCTGAACTGACTGTTCTTCCTCTGAACTGACTGTTCCTCTGACTGTTCTTCCTCTGAACTGACTGTTCCTCTGACTCTTCCTCTGACTGTTCTTCCTCTGAACTGACTCTTCCTCTGACTGTTCCTCCTCTGAACTGACTGTTCTTCCTCGGAACTGACTGTTCCTCCTCTGAACTGACTGTTCCTCTGACTGTTCTTCCTCTGAACTGACTGTTCTTCCTCTGAACTGACTGTTCCTCTGACTGTTCCTCCTCTGAACTGACTGTTCTTCCTCTGAACTGACTGTTCCTCTGACTGTTCTTCCTCTGAACTGACTGTTCTTCCTATGAACTGATGGTTCCTCTGACTGTTCTTCCTCTGACTGTTCCTCCTCTGAACTGACTGTTCCTCCTCTGAACTGACTGCTCTTCCTCTGAACTGACTGTTCCTCTGACTGTTCTTCCTCTGAACTGACTGTTCCTCTGACTGTTCTTCCTCTGAACTGACTGTTCCTCTGAACTGACTGTTCCTCTGACTGTTCCTCTGAACTGACTGTTCCTCTGACTGTTCCTCCTCTGAACAGACTGTTCCTCTGACTGTTCTTCCTCTGAACTGACTGTTCTTCCTCTGAACTGACTGTTCCTCTGACTGTTCTTCCTCTGAACTGACTGTTCCTCTGACTCTTCCTCTGACTGTTCTTCCTCTGAACTGACTCTTCCTCTGACTGTTCCTCCTCTGAACTGACTGTTCTTCCTCGGAACTGACTGTTCCTCCTCTGAACTGACTGTTCCTCTGACTGTTCTTCCTCTGAACTGACTGTTCTTCCTCTGAACTGACTGTTCCTCCTCTGAACTGACTGTTCCACAGACTGTTCCTCCTCTGAACTGACTGTTCCTCTGACTGTTCTTCCTCTGAACTGACTGTTCTTCCTCTGAACTGACTGTTCTTCCTCTGAACTGACTGTTCCTCCTCTGAACTGACTGTTCCACAGACTGTTCCACCTCTGAACTGACTGTTCCTCCTCTGAACTGACTGTTCCTCCTCTGAACTGACTGTTCCACAGACTGTTCCACCTCTGAACTGACTGTTCTTCCTCTGAACTGACTGTTCCTCCTCTGAACTGACTGTTCCTCCTCTGAACTGACTGTTCCTCTGACTGTTCTTCCTCTGAACTGACTGTTCTTCCTCTGAACTGACTGTTCTTCCTCTGAACTGACTGTTCCTCCTCTGAACTGACTGTTCCACAGACTGTTCCACCTCTGAACTGACTGTTCCTCCTCTGAACTGACTGTTCCTCTGAGTGTTCCTCCTCTGAACTGACCGTTCCACAGACTGCTGTCTCTTCACCACTGAACCCACAGTCATGAAGTTTGGTTTGAGGCGATCTGACCGCTGACACCGTGGAGCTGTCACTGCGATGCCCTCCCCCTCCATCAGCTCCTCCCCCGCCGCGGCCTCACACCTGACAGTGACAGCTCAGCAGATCTTCTGTAAACACCTTGAGATGAAGGAAGCCTGTGGCGCTGAACATCAGTGGATCAGTGACCAGCGTCTCTGTCAGAGACACAAACCAGATTCTGAGTGACTTCACTCCTCTGGAAATGTCAGCGCTGGAGCTGGAGACGTCAGGACGAGTGGACACACGCCGCCGCAGAGACGTCCTCAGCTGCTTCCTGTGAGAAACGACGAGGACGACACGTCCACTGGACCCGAGCGTCCTCGTCTTTAACGACTGCTTCTCTTTGTCAGAGAAGTGCATCTGCTGCTGCTCGCCTCGCTGAGCGATGTGAGGATGAGGATGATGATGAGGAGGAAGCAGTTAAGTGGCCTCTTATTGCTCTGGTGAATCACGTTAGAGCAGATGAAGCGTCACAGAGACACTGAGGGAAGTCAGTCACGAAGAAGACGACATATTTACAGACGTGGAGCAGGAAGTCAGCTCAGTGAAGCGTTCACATGATGATGTCATGTTTCCTGTGATTCATGAGGCGAATGCACCTTCACTTTAATCAGGGTCCGTCCCCCGTCGTCCCCCCGCCCTCTTTTCTCCCCACAAAGCACATTAACAGTAAAAAACCATAATCAGTTTTATGACAGACGAGGTTTTTAGCACATGATGAGTGAGCGGCACATTTTGAAAATGGCCTCAATCTCTAAATAGAATCCGCGCTGGGACGGAAAAGCAATATCATCCGAGGACATGAGCGAGTGAACGGCTGCAATCTGACCGCTCCTCATCTTTGTTAACAAAACACAATTTGAGGGAGGAAACGAGCGCGGAGATAAGGACACAAAGACGTGATTAAACTTGGAGACGTCCACCGTGTCTGCGACTAAAGGTGACACGAGACAGACAAGCAACTCTTTTCAATCACAAGATTGTGAAAGATGAGTGAAAATAAACCCAGTGGAAAAGTCTACAGCTGATCAGCAATCACTGAATTAACCATCAGTTACTTTGAGAAAGGACACGAGACGGACGCGTCGTCTTCAGAAAGACGTCATCTGATGTCCACCAACAGTGCTGCAGTTTAGACGTCAGGGTCAGAGACCGGGGAGGACATGTTGGACAAGTCTGAATAAGTGTGTCCATGCAGGAGTGATCAGTCTATGAAACACATGATCCAGTTCCGTTAGTCCGACTAAGACAAGCTGGACTTTAGTCCGACTAACGTGTTTATGTGACATTAAAGAAAAGAGAATTTCTGTCTTAGTCTGACTATAATTAGACTTTTAACACGAATGTGAACAACTGAGTGAAAACAGTGACAACATGAACGTTCAGGGAGAAGTTTGACACACACACACACACACACACACACACACACACACACACACACACAGACACACACACACACACACACACACACACACACACACACAGACTCTTGACCTTTCAGACAAAGGTCACAGTTTGAGGAGTAAACATAATTAGCTCTGATCGTCCTGGTGCTTTTTTTTTATCTCTGCCCTGAAAACTTTTATTTCTCTGACTTCACACTGACTGTCCTTCATTAACTGTTAAAGACCAGGAGGACAGAGGGACGCAGAGACAGAGGGACACCATCACAACTGTTGCTTCACTCTCTTTGAAGAAAGCGTCTGCTTAATGAGGAAGTTCCCATGTTAGGATTCATGATGATCACACACTCACACAGACAGACAGACACACACACACACACACAGACAGACAGACACACACACACACAGACAGACACACACACAGACTCTCTGTGACATTTGCCATTAGCTCCACGTCGACCTCCAGCGAGCGCCGACAAGAGCAGAAGAAAAAGCTCAAATCATTCCAATTAACCCAAGAATCAAACGACAAAATCTGAGCAGGACAGTGAGCGAAGACACAAAAGGTCAGAGACGACTAATGAGCAACACTGCACACACACACAACACTGCACACACGCAACAACTCTGACACTGCACACACACAACAACACTGACACTGCACACACGCAACAACACTGACACTGCACACACACACACAACACTGCACACACACAACAACACTGACACTGCACACACACAACAACACAGACACTGCACACACACTACAACAATGACACTGCACACACACACAACAACACTGACACTGCACACACACAACAACACAGACACTGCACACACGCAACAACTCTGACACTGCACACAAACACAACACTGCACACACGCAACAACACTGACACTGCACACACAACAACACACACACAACACTACAACACTGACACTGCACACACACAACAACACTGACACTGCACACACACGACAACACTGACACTGACACTGCACACACACACACACACTGACACTGCACACACACGACAACACTGACACTGCACACACACGACAACACTGACACTGACACTGCACACACACACACACACTGACACTGCACACACACGACAACACTGACACTGCACACACACACACACACTGACACTGCACACGACAACACTGACACTGCACACACACACACAACAACACTGACACTGCACACACACAACACAGACACTGTACACACACAACATTGACACTGCACACACACAACACAGACACTGTACACACACAACACTGACACTGCACACACACAACAACACAGACACTGCACACACACACACACACACACACAACAACACAGACACTGCACACACACAACAACACAGACACACACACACTAACTCTTTCTGTTTTAGTCGTGAGTAGAAAGTTTTAGAGCGAGTCTGTGGCTGAAACAGGATGACAGGGTGACAGGGTGAGAGGATGATGAGAGGAGAGTTAAAGACACTGAATGTGTTGTTGGACAAACACAGAAGCTGCTCCTTTAATCCAGGATCAACTCCTGTGAGACAGAAGCAGACGACAGTGATTCACCCTCTCATCTTCATCATCCTGACAACACTTAGACCCAGGACACAGAGACACAGAGAGAGGGACGTCTCTGTGGAGACTGGAGTCCATTAGACGACAACAGGGAGCAGGTCTAGACACACACACAGACAGACACACACACACACACACAGCCTGAGGGCAGAAAGAGAAAGTCAGGTTTAAATAATCCAGAGGACGAGCTTCACATCCTCATGGATTAAGGACAGTGTGTCCACTGTGTCTCAGTGTGAGAACTGTGTGGATTCAGTGGGCTTGTAACCGCAAGATTGCTGGTTGAAATCCCCTGAGCTGATGATGATGGTGATGGTGTGTGTGTGTGTGGGGGGGGGGGGGTACAGAGACATATGGTCACATGACTGTGTGTGTGTTTGATCTCGTATGTTTCTGAGGTGTGTTTGTTTCACGCATGGGGGGCGGGGTGAGTGTGTGTGTGTGTGTGTGTGTGTGTGTGTGTGTGTGTGTGTGTGTGTGAGACGATGGCCTGGTTTGAAAAGAGCCACCTTTTGAGTTTTGGATGCAGCTCGTTCTCTGGCACGGCGGGCGTGCGGCCATAAGGAGGGGCGGAGCCTGAGGATAATGGCAGCAGACGGGGAGAGGAGGACGACAGCTGGACAATTCTGACCCAATATGTTTCCATGAAAGACGAAAAGACATTTCACAAGAGAGGAGACGTCTTTACTCACCATCAACATCAACGTCTCAGCGCAGGAGGACAGACCGGGGGACAAGGACAGGCTGGTGGACAAGGAGAGACGTCAGATTCTAACAACAACCAGAAACAAAACCATATTCAGATTCTTTATTAAATCTTTTGTATAAAAACAGTTTCATGTGAAAATTGTTGAAGAAACAAATTTTTTTTTGTTTGATCTGCAGATTAATTTTGTGTTTGTGATGAAAATCACATCATTGTGTGTTTGTGATGAAAATCACATCATTGTGTTTGTGATGAAAATCACATCATTGTGTGTTTGTGATGAAAATCACATCATTGTGTGTTTGTGATGAAAATCACATCATTGTGTTTGTGATGAAAATCACATCATTGTTTGTGATGAAAATCACATCATTGTGTGTTTGTGATGAAAATCACATCATTGTGTGTTTGTGATGAAAATCACATCATTGTGTGTTTGTGATGAAAATCACATCATTGTGTTTGTGATGAAAATCACATCATTGTGTGTTTGTGATGAAAATCACATCATTGTGTGTTTGTGATGAAAATCACATCATTGTTTGTGATGAAAATCACATCATTGTGTGTTTGTGATGAAAATCACATCATTGTGTGTTTGTGATGAAAATCACATCATTGTGTGTTTGTGATGAAAATCACATCATTGTGTTTGTGATGAAAATCACATCATTGTGTTTGTGATAAAAATCACATCATTGTTTGTGATGAAAATCACATCATTGTGTGTTTGTGATGAAAATCACATCATTGTGTTTCATGAACAGAAAGAAAACGACAGAATCTCATTCATGAGTTTAAATCTTTGAACAGACATCAAATGTCAAAGTCACGTTTTTTAAACTCTGTTATCTGAATCCCAGTGAATCACACTCTGATCAACACTCTGGGATTAACAACAATCTGGGATTAACAGCCTGCACTTCACACATTTCAGATCTTGGCCTGTTTAAGATCTTTGGACGTGGTCACTGAGGACAGATGGTGAATCAGCAGAGACACACACACTGTATCGTCCTCCACAGACACACACACTGTATCGTCCTCCACAGACACACACTGTATCGTCCTCCACAGACAAAGACACAGAGACAGACAGACACAGAGACACAGACAGACGAGGAGAATTTCCCCTCTGGTTAACGACTGTTGTATAAATGGTAACATTATCATAGATGACGTGATCACAGCTGATACAGGATCAATAACACTGATGCATCATGGGAGTGTTTGTGGTCATGCGATTTGGACGTTTGTCTCATAATTGACTGAGACAGTGAAGATACCAGCGCTGATGAAGAGGATGATGATGATGCTAATTAGCATGGCTATAATTAAGCAGACTTTAGCATATTGATGTAAATGAAGCGTGGTGATTGTCTTCATGTTGTTTCTGATGTGAACAATCCAAAATAATCTGGGTTTACACGCTTTGATTCTGGAGTGTGTATAGGTGCGTGTGTGTGTGTGATCACTATCAGCTCCTGAACTTTGACCCCTAATCATGAAAACAGTATGTGAGTGGAACAGATGATTATCTTGTGTGTCTTCTTTGATGTCAGGTCATGTGATGTCACATAAATATGAGAAAAACGTGTCTTTTGGTTTGTTGTCTTTATTGTCGTCATTAAAGAAAAACTAAAGTTTATTCTGATCATCATTTATTTAGATTTCATGGAAAACACACACTCCCTAAACACATCAGATCAATGAGTTTAGTAAACCAGTGTTAACCAGTGTTTAGTTAAGTGATTCTATCGTGTTAATAAATCTCTCCGACTGTTTTATTTTTCTGCTGCTGAAGATAAAACTACATTTCCCATGATCCCACACTGCTTTTCTTATTGTTTGATAGACGCGAGTTAAAATCCGTGACTTAAATGAACACACACACATACACACTCACCTCCTCCTCGTGCTAATGGAAGTCATTTTGTTGTTGAAGAGGATCCTGAGCAGGCATTAGGCGTGACCTGTGTGACCTGTGTGACCTGTGTGACCTCTGTGTGACCCCGGCACACGAGTGCACAGGTAAGTTCAACAGCCTCTCCAGAGAAACAAAGACAGCTGTAATTATTACACTCTGTCTGTACAGTGAAGCTTGTGGTGTAGTCAGAGGTCAGAGGTCAGGGAGGAGCTTTTAGCACAAACATGAATATTAATGTGGCAGCGCTGAAAACATATGCAGAATAAACTCAGATTATCATCATCATCACAGTTCATCACTGAGGCTGCAGGGATTAACTAACACCGTCTCTAACTAACAGTTTACTACACTAGTCTATCTAGTCAGTCTTCACCTGACTCGTTAACAAATCAAAGAAACTCCTCATCTTTGGTCATAAAGGACAAACTTAGACAAGTTAACATTAGTAGATATGAAATGTTGACTTAGTCTTTAAGGACTAGTTTAAGTCGTTAGGCCTGAGACATTTAACCTGGTCTAAAACTTACCAGGACTTTACTGTCATTGTAGTCAATGATGAATGATGTCACTGCAGAGGGAGGAGCCTGTAATAGAGGAGTAGGAGCCTGTGATAATACAACATGGTCATATTTGTATATGTGTACATTATCAGTTCCTGTCATATATGTATATACATGTATGTATATACATACATGTATATATGTATATACTTACATCGCAGACACAGGGACACAGACAGAGAGACAGACAGTTAAAATGTCAGAGTCACATTTGAATGAGTTAATGTAACATTTAAGAGAAAAAGATGGTGAAGGTGATCATTGTGTGTGTGTGTGTGTGTGTGTGTGTTTGATCTGACGTCAAACAGAGTTCAGTTTTAATGAGGTCTTTCATTCTGTCATTCTTTCATTCTTTCATTCTCTTCTCTAAAAGAACCATGTTGTTCAGAACCAGCTGTGGACTCACTTCACTTCCTGGTCAGAGGTTTGCCCCTCCCCTCCCCCTCACTACACCACACCCACTCGCTGTTTGGCTCTGAGCAAAGTTGGACAATTATTTAGATCCGAGAGAAGCTGACGTGAGGGACATGAGCAAATATCTGTGACTGAATGATTCATGTGATTCACTCACACACGCACATCATGGTTTCATCGTGGACTCAATTAAGAAGAAAATAAAATGTTGTAGCATGAGAGTGAACATGTAGGACGTCCCACAGCACAGCTGGGACCCTGAACGCCTCCCCCTCCCCCTCCCCCTCAGGTCCTGAGGAAAATTCCGTGGCTTGCCAAAAACACCGCTGATCCAAAATCATTTGCAGTGGAGTCCATTATCATCATGACTGCTGCTGATGAATTCCATGTGATGGTGGTGAGCAGCAGCAGCAGCAGCAACAACAACAGCAGCAGCAGCAACAACAGCAACAACAGCAGCAGCAGCAGCAGCCTCCACTCATAATGACATTCTGCTCTTGTTGGCACTCACTCCCTGTCAGATGGCTCATTCCCAGCACACACACACACACAGAGTCATCATCTGTGATGTTGGAGTGAAAATATGTTTCCTTGAGCTTTAACACGTCGTGTTCTAAACATCAGCTGATTCTGCGTCTTCACTGTTTCAATGACAGCAGAGATAACTAACCAACCACTGACTTCCACTTTAATCACTTTGATCAGTGTTAGTCAAACCTGGAAATCATGATTATGGAGCAAAGAAGTTGAAAAATGACAGAAACTGGTTTGAATTATCAAAAAAAACACTCAAACTGATACATCGATGATCAAAAAAGTTGACGATTAGGAATCAATTAATAATCACTAATATCACACAACATAACAAACATCTATAATAACACGACTGAGTACAGAACTCACGATCTCAGGAAAACAAATCAAACAAATATTTAACATCAAACTGTTCATTTCTGCTCTCAAGGAACGATAAGAAGAATAAGAGGAAACTGACATGCTAAAGCTATTTAGCAGCACAGCCATGCTGTTAGCTTCATGCTAACAACATATGCTAACTACACAATGATGTCAAATCCAGAATTTTGTGGGTTTTTTTTCACTTCAAACTCAGGTGAACAGAAAAACAACAAAACTCAGTGAGAGTTAAAGGGGCGTGGCTTAAGCTCTGTTGACTGTGTTTGTAAACGTGTGTGAACACAGCATGAGACACCTGAGACAGCTCTGTGAAGCGTGATGAAAGTTCTACGACGCAGATGTTCCAGAGAAAAGGTTCAACTCACAGGTGAACGCGTCCAGGAATAAAGGGACACGTCGTAGATCTGTGAGCGACGGCGCTCCACGAGCACATGGTGACATCACATGGTTCGTGTCAGGTCACATGATGATGGTGAGGTCACATGACTGGTGTGAGGTCGCATGGTGATGGTGAGGTCACATGGGGACGGTGAGGTCACATTGCTGGTGTGAGGTCACATGACTGGTGTGAGGTCACATTGCTAGTGTGAGGTCACATGGTGACGGTGAGGTCACATGGGGACGGTGAGGTCGCATGGTGATGGTGAGGTCACATGGGGACGGTGAGGTCACATTGCTGGTGTGAGGTCACATGACTGGTGTGAGGTCACATTGCTAGTGTGAGGTCGCATGGTGATGGTGAGGTCACATGGTGATGGTGAGGTCACATGGGGACGGTGAGGTCACATGGCTGGTGTGAGGTCACATGGTGATGGTGAGGTCACATGGTGACGGTGAGGTCACATTGCTAGTGTGAGGTCACATGGTGACGGTGAGGTCACATGGCTGGTGTGAGGTCATATGACTGGTGTGAAGTCATATGACTGGTGTGAGGTCACATGGTGACTGTGAGGTCACATGGTGACGTTGAGGTCATATGACTGGTTTGAGGTAACATGGCTGGTGTGAGGTCACATGACTGGTGTGAGGTCACATGGTGATGGTGAGGTCACATTGCTAGTGTCAGGTCACATGGTGACGGTGAGGTCACATGGCTGGTGTGAGGTCATATGACTGGTGTGAGGTCACATGGTGACTGTGAGGTCACATGGTGACGGTGAGGTCATATGACTGGTTTGAGGTCACATGGTGACGGTGAGGTCATATGACTGGTGTGAGGTCACATGGTGACGGTGAGGTCATATGACTGGTGTGAGGTCACATGGCTGGTGTGAGGTCACATGGCTGGTGTGAGGTCACATGGCCGGTGTGAGGTCACATGGCCAGTGTGAGGTCACATGGCTGGTGTGAGGTCACATGGCTGGTGTGAGGTCACATGGCCGGTGTGAGGTCACATGGCCGGTGTGAGGTCACATGGCTGGTGTGAGGTCACATGGCTGGTGTTCTCTAACAGTGTGGAACTCTGCTGAATGATATAAACAGCTGTTATTGCTGCTAATGGAAAGCAATTAGAAACATCTGTAAACTTGGCTGTGAGCGATGCTGCTCCCAGGTGCTGCTGGGAAATAATTACATCACTGGGACAGAGGCTGAGAGAGAGGGGAGGAGAGAGAAAAATATTAAACATTATTATAGATCAGTGTTTGTGAATGTACAATTTTCAGTGACATTTGTCTCGTTAAAGATTTGAGAACATATTATTTTGTAAAAGCTTCATTTTTACAATGATCACAGGAGACTTTACACATTGACTTTGGTTGTTATGATGATGATGATGAAGACGATGAAGATGAATCACCTTCTGTCCGTCACATAAATCAGTGACGACGTCAGTCTGTGACTCTGGTTTCAGTCCAATGTCGTTTCATCTGCTTTTAATCACAATCCTGTTTGTAATCATGATTCTGACTAAAAATGATCAGGAAATAATGTTTGTTTTTCAGCCTGGTCACGTGACTCAGTGGTCATCTGATCAAACATTTGTTTCCATGGAAACAGTTTTCTGTAAATTAATATTATTTTGTTGTTGAATAACATTCAGTTTATGTGACTTTGATTTTGAATGAACGTCAGTGCTGATGGAAACATGAGTGAGTTAATGTGGATTTGTTCTTTTTGTTATCCAACAATAATAGCAATAATAATAATAATGTTAATAACAATAATAGTAATAATGATAATAATAATGTTAATAACAATACAAAATGCTAATAATAATATTAATATTAATAATGATAATAATAAGAATAACAATAATATTAATGTTAAGCCGAGATGTTGCGAGTGCTTGGGCTGATGAACCATGTGATATTGACTAGTCTCTTCTGTAGAGATAAATCAGTGATAAATCAGAGTGTGTGAACCTTTAATCGTGTTGCGTATGGATCAGCTGACCTTCTGCCCCGCCCTCCCTCTGCTGTGGGAAGCTCCGCCTCTGATATTAAACCGTGACAGTGTAGGTGTGGCTTCCTGCTGCGTGTGTTCCGAGGCGTGTCACCATGTTTATATTCAGGTGGAGCGTGAAGACACTGAAGACAGAAGGTCACAGGTGTGATGGACTCAGCAAGAGACGAGACGAGGACACGGTCTGTGGACACTGACATTAAACAACAGCAGCAACAGCAGCAACAGCAGCAACAGCAGCAACAGCTGTTTGTTTCTATGGAAACGAAACCAGTGCAAAAATGTTAGTTTGTTTATTCAACTCTCAAACATTACTGTTACCAAACTGTAAATGTAACACTGATAGTAACCAACGAGAGGACACGAGGAGATATGAGAGGACACAAGGAGACACGTGGTGACACGATGAGACACGAACGAGCGGACAATCTCAGCTCCAACACCAAACATGATGTTTGTGCCTTTGTTTCATTGCAGCTCTGATGAACGTGCAGGGCCTGAAGTCAGCTGAGCGCTGAGCGTGGAGTTCACAGACTGAGAGTCAGGACCAACAACAACACACTGAACAACAACAACAACAACAACACACTGAACAACAACAACAACACACTTCCTGTTATTTTGGGTTATTTTAAAATGTTTAAAATAACAGTTTAAAATAATTCACACTTTTATGAGTTACATCATTTTCTTTATGATCCGATGTTTTTACATCGTTGTATAGAATAAACAGGATAAGACAAATATAAAGTATAAAAAGTACTTATCTAGATATGATATGTATACACTTTGTATGTCACATATTTACATATATATCATTTAAACCTTTCAAAAAATGATTGCAGTGTCTTTGAAGGATTGAACATTGATTATTGAAGTTTGTCTTTTATGTTAAACAGTTAATCCAGATTAAACCACTTCAATCCAGACTGTAAAACCATGGTACTTTAATGTGAGTGAGTGTGTCCTCATGCTACATGATCACATATCGATTCATGTGCTACAACAATAATAATGATAATAACAGTGACTGTGGTCTCCTGCTCACAGATTATAATCTCTCAGTCTTTTAATCATCAAATCTGTTTGTTTTTTATTTATTTAAAAAAATAAATAAATAAAAAGACGATAACCTTTTCTGTTAATCCTCCAGATTACCGTCTCGTACACCTGGGTCTCTGCGAGTACATGTCGGGATTATATCTCAGTTATGGTTGATGTGTTTAAATTCCTCCTGCATGCTGGATTACCATGGAGGTTTCTTCAGATTATACAAACATCTGCAGATTATTGAGGAAGAAAAATCTACAACAACGTTAACTGGTTTATATACTGAACTGATGACGCAGCTGACAGTCGATGAATGAACGAGTGAGTGAGTGAGTGAGTGACCTCCATCTTTCATTTGTGTTCATGTGATAAACATACAAAATAAAATGACCCGACATGTTTTTGTCTTCTTTAAACCAACACTTTACTGTCTCATAGAAACAAGGACACGTGTGGCCCCTCCCCCCTCACCTGCTGGTCTGTTGTTGTGTGTGTTGCGTGTGGGGTGAACACCTCAGCACCTGCATGTTGCACTGATGTCACCGGCTGCAGCAGATGGTCCTCACACTTCAGTGAGCACACACTCAGCACCTGGGACGCCGGGGAACCCGTCCTCGCTCACGCCACACTGTCAGTCACATGACCCACACATGGTCCACACAGATGCAGCAGCAGCGTGTGTGTGTGTGTGTGTGTGTGTGTTTACATCAGAGAGCAGGACATGCTTTTACATGAAAACACAAAGTCAAGGTGGAAACAGTGACCTAACTCACTGTTAAAGAGGCCATAGCATGGTCCTGTCTCCTGTCTCCCTTCTATGTGAGCCCAGAGTCTAGTGGCCGGACTAGGAGGCGCTGCTGTTTAGAGGAGTGGTGAAATTCGCCAGTGACGTAACTAGTCAACGGAAGTGCCGTTCCGCTTCGTAGAGCTCAGGGAAACAATCAAACCCTGCGCTCTCAGCAGTGTCTGAACTGATTGTTATGGGCTTTTAGGGCTTCATAGACGAGGTCATGACGCAGATACACACAAAAGCGCAGCGTTAATTGACACTTACGGGCTATGTCCTCTTTAACCAACTAACAGTTGACTTGTCAGGTGACTTTATCATTTTTCAGTTTCTTAAATGTGAATATTTTCTACTTTCTGTCATTTTTCAGTTTCTTAAATCTGAATATTTTCTACTTTATCATTTTTCAGTTTCTTAAATGTGAATATTTTCTACGTTATCATTTTTCAGTTTCTTAAATGTCAATATTTTCTACTTTATCATTTTTCAGCTTCTTAAATGTGAATATTTTCTACTTTATCATTTTTCAGTTTCTTAAATGTGAATATTTTCTGTCATTTTTCAGTTTCTTAAATGTGAATATTTTCTACTTTATCATTTTTCAGTTTCTTAAATGTGAATATTTTCTACGTTATCATTTTTCAGTTTCTTAAATGTCAATATTTTCTACTTTATCATTTTTCAGTTTCTTAAATGTGAATATTTTCTACGTTATCATTTTTCAGTTTCTTAAATGTCAATATTTTCTACTTTATCATTTTTCAGTTTCTTAAATGTGAATATTTTCTGTCATTTTTCAGTTTCTTAAATGTGAATATTTTCTACGTTATCATTTTTCAGTTTCTTAAATGTCAATATTTTCTACTTTATCATTTTTCAGCTTCTTAAATGTCAATATTTTCTACTTTATCATTTTTCAGTTTCTTAAATGTGAATATTTTCTTTCTGTCATTTTTCAGTTTCTTAAATGTGAATATTTTCTACGTTATCATTTTTCAGTTTCTTAAATGTCAATATTTTCTACTTTATCATTTTTCAGTTTCTTAAATGTGAATATTTTCTACTTTATCATTTTTCAGCTTCTTAAATGTCAATATTTTCTACTTTCTGTCATTTTTCAGTTTCTTAAATGTGAATATTTTCTACGTTATCATTTTTCAGTTTCTTAAATGTGAATATTTTCTACTTTAACATTTTTCAGTTTCTTAAATGTGAATATTTTCTACTTTGTAATTTTCAGCTTCTTAAATGTCAATATTTTCTACTTTGTCATTTTTCAGTTTCTTAAATGTGAATATTTTCTACTTTGTCATTTTTCAGTTTCTTAAATGTGAATATTTTCTACTTTGTCATTTTTCAGTTTCTTAAATGTGAATATTTTCTACGTTATCATTTTTCAGTTTCTTAAATGTCAATATTTTCTACTTTAACATTTTTCAGTTTCTTAAATGTGAATATTTTCTACGTTATCATTTTTCAGTTTCTTAAATGTCAATATTTTCTACTCTGTCATTTTTCAGCTTCTTAAATGTGATATTTTCTAGTTTGACAAACACTGATCAATATTTTCTAACATTTATGAACCACTAATCTATTGATGGAGAACATAAGTGACAGATTAATGAATTATGAAAAATGTGTCTCATGTAAAGAGCCTTGAGATAATATTATAATAATAATGTATGTTATGATAATTTTACTCCATGTAGAAATGTTTTTAAATAAACAGCTTCACTGTCAAACACATCAGTGCATATTAAATGAAATGTGTTGTGGTTGTAGAACAGTTACACACACACACAGCTGCGTCTCTGGAGGCTGTATATATAAACCCTCACAAAGGATCAGTTGTGTAAAAGCGCCGCAGCGCTCAGATCTGTTGTGATGAGGAGGAGCTGTTTTCTTCCTGGAGCTTGTGGAAATTTGCCCCACAACCGTGAGACTGTGACGCGTCCTCAGGCTCAGCGTACAGACGTACAGACGAGGTACAGACAAGTCAACGCCTCGTGGCCTCTGTTGCTGCTCCTCGCTGATTTAATTAAAGGAGCCTTCTGTGCAGCACAAAGGAATGTTAATGATGCTGCAGAGCGCTGCATCACAAACACGCCCACTGAAGTAAAGGCCGCACTGAGCTGCTTCATATGGACACACACTTCACTTGTGATATCTGTGCTGTCACAGCAGCAGCAGCAGTAACAGCAGCAGCAGCAGTAACAGAAGCAGCAGCAGTAACAGCAGTGACAGCATCAGCAACAGCAGTAACAGCAGCAGCAGCAGTAAAGGCAGCAGCAGTAACAGTAGCAGCAGCAGTATCAGCAGCAGCAGTGACAGTAGCAGCAGCAGTAAAGGCAGCAGCAGTAAAGGCAGCAGCAGTAACAGTAGCAGCAGCAGTGACAGTAGCAGCAGCAGTATCAGTAGCAGCAGTAACAGTAGCAGCAGCAGTAAAGGCAGCAGCAGTAAAGGCAGCAGCAGTAACAGTAGCAGCAGCAGCAGTGACAGTAGCAGCAGCAGTATCAGTAGCAGCAGCAGTAGCAGTAGCAGCAGCAGTAGCAGTAGCAGCAGCAGCAACAATTGCAGACATTAATGAAAGTTTGTTGAGGAACTTAAATGAGTGTGTGTGTGTGTGTGTAAATCACGCCCACACACAGTCAAGGAAAGAGGAGAATAAATCACAGGAGAAAAGATAACATGGCCTCACCCTTCACTCTCTCACTCTGTCACTCTCTCACAGTCAAAGATCTTCACAGGTCAGAACCTTCACTCTGTCACCACATCCATCATCACAGGGCGTTTCTCATCTCCTCTCTGATCCACTCAGATTAAAATTATTAACAACTCTGAACACACACACACACTCACAGCAACTTCTTCTTCTTATTATTATTATTATTCACCCTTCACACGTTCACATCTTAAAATCAGAACTATGATATAATTCACTTTGTCAGATCAAAGGTTACTGAGATTAAATCCACAATCTGAGATTATAAGGATTCATCTGAACTCCACCATTCATAACAAATGGATTTTTAGATTAAAATCTTATTTTAAAGCCTCAAAATGTAAAAAACGAAACATACTAAACATCCAGACCAAAGCAAACGATCATGACCATGCACTCACTCACACAAACATATTATCATATAAAGAATGAAGCTGTTTTTCTCTTCTGCCTGTTTTCAAACCCTGACCTTCACTGACCTTCACTGACCTTCACTGACCTTCACTGACCTTCAGAGAGATCGTCATTTTAAAAACGTGATAATCTCAGTCCACTTTAATTGGATTAAAACACGTTGACGTCAAATCGAATCTCAGATTATTTGACAAAAAACTGATGGAACTTCTCTGCAAATAAAGAAAAAATAATTTAACGTTTATAACAAACTGACACACAGTGTCACACTGTGTGTGTGTGTGTGTGACATTTAAAGGTACAATGTGTAAAATCAGTCGGCATCAAAACTCAAACATGTGAAGTTTGTCCACAGTGGGCTCCTGTAAAAACATGGTGATGTGTTCTGGAACCACTTCCTGTCACGAGAGACTAAAAACAACAACAACTGTATTTGATTTTATAACGAGAGACAAAAATGTCCTACTTTTTTGTAAAACGCCAAAATCTCTTATTTTGACTTTTTATGAACACTCTTCTTATATTCACGTCTTTTACGGTCGTCTCCAGAACAGAGACGTCTTTTACAAAGACATCTTTTACAGTCGTCTCCAGAACAGAGACGTCTTTTACAGTCGTCTCCAGAACAGAGACGTCTTTTACAGTCGTCTCCAGAACAGATACGTCTTTTACAAAGACATCTTTTACAGTCGTCTCCAGAACAGAGACGTCTTTTACAAAGACATATTTTACAGTCGTCTCCAGAACAGATACGTCTTTTACAAAGACATCTTTTACAGTCGTCTCCAGAACAGAGACGTCTTTTACAGTCGTCTCCAGAACAGAGACGTCTTTTACAAAGACATCTTTTACAGTCGTCTCCAGAACAGAGACGTCTTTTACAGTCGTCTCCAGAACAGATACGTCTTTTACAAAGACATCTTTTACAGTCGTCTCCAGAACAGAGACGTCTTTTACAAAGACATCTTTTACAGTCGTCTCCAGAACAGAGACGTCTTTTACAGTCGTCTCCAGAACAGATACGTCTTTTACAAAGACATCTTTTACAGTCGTCTCCAGAACAGAGACGTTTTTTACAAAGACATCTTTTACAGTCGTCTCCAGAACAGAGACGTCTTTTACGGTCGTCTCCAGAACAGATACGTCTTTTACAAAGACATCTTTTACAGTCGTCTCCAGAACAGAGACGTCTTTTACGGTCGTCTCCAGAACAGAGACGTCTTTTACAAAGACATCTTTTACAGTCGTCTCCAGAACAGAGACGTCTTTTACGGTCGTCACCAGAACAGATACGTCTTTTACAAAGACATCTTTTACAGTCGTCTCCAGAACAGAGACGTCTTTTACGGTCGTCACCAGAACAGAGACGTCTTTTACAAAGACATCTTTTACAGTCGTCTCCAGAACAGAGACGTCTTTTACGGTCGTCTCCAGAACAGAGACGTCTTTTACAAAGACATCTTTTTCATGTCGTCTCCAGAACAGAGACGTCTTTTACGGTCGTCACCAGAACAGATACGTCTTTTACAGTCGTCACCAGAACAGATACGTCTTTTACAAAGACATCTTTTACAGTCGTCTCCAGAACAGAGACGTCTTTTACGGTCGTCTCCAGAACGGATACGTCTTTTACAAAGACATCTTTTACAGTCGTCTCCAGAACAGAGACGTCTTTTACGGTCGTCTCCAGAACAGATACGTCTTTTACAAAGACGTCTTTTACAGTCGTCACCAGAACAGATACGTCTTTTACAAAGACATCTTTTACAGTCGTCTCCAGAACAGAGACGTCTTTTACAAAGACATATTTTACAGTCGTCTCCAGAACAGATACGTCTTTTACAAAGACATCTTTTACAGTCGTCTCCAGAACAGAGACGTCTTTTACAGTCGTCTCCAGAACAGAGACGTCTTTTACGGTCGTCTCCAGAACAGAGACGTCTTTTACAAAGACATCTTTTACAGTCGTCTCCAGAACAGAGACGTCTTTTACGGTCGTCACCAGAACAGATACGTCTTTTACAAAGACATCTTTTACAGTCGTCTCCAGAACAGAGACGTCTTTTACGGTCGTCACCAGAACAGAGACGTCTTTTACAAAGACATCTTTTACAGTCGTCTCCAGAACAGAGACGTCTTTTACGGTCGTCTCCAGAACAGAGACGTCTTTTACAAAGACATCTTTTACAGTCGTCTCCAGAACAGAGACGTCTTTTACGGTTGTCACCAGAACAGATACGTCTTTTACAGTCGTCACCAGAACAGATACGTCTTTTACAAAGACATCTTTTACAGTCGTCTCCAGAACAGAGACGTCTTTTACGGTCGTCTCCAGAACGGATACGTCTTTTACAAAGACATCTTTTACAGTCGTCTCCAGAACAGAGACGTCTTTTACGGTCGTCTCCAGAACAGATACGTCTTTTACAAAGACGTCTTTTACAAAGACGTCTTTTACAGTCGTCACCAGAACAGATACGTCTTTTACAAAGACATCTTTTACAGTCGTCTCCAGAACAGAGACGTCTTTTACGGTCGTCTCCAGAACAGATACGTCTTTTACAAAGACATCTTTTACAGTCGTCTCCAGAGACGTCTTTTACGGTCGTCTCCAGAACAGAGACGTCTTTTACAGTCGTCTCCAGAACAGAGACGTCTTTAACGTCCTCTCAGGTTTCTGTCAAACATGATTGTTGTGAAACAGCAGAAAAGAGGACACTCTTGGGATCCAGGTCTCTGTGCCGACACCAGATCTGGAAACAACATGACGTGTGAGAGCGACTTCACGCCGCAGCCTCGTGATTCGTCCATCTGCCGGGACAAGTGTCTTCACAGAGTCTGAGTCCATGCTGCTGTGGACAGAAGAATCCTGGATGAATGAATGGAATGAACGGAGAATACTTATCTCTTCATATGTTTGATATCAGATCATTCATACGTGACCATGGGAACCCTGAGGTCACAGTAGTCAGGTCACGGCAGTATTAACAAAAAAAAGTCACAGGACTCTGTCACATGACTCTGCGTCTCCAACAATCTAATCCATATGTTTAAGAATTTGTGGTGAAGATGAAGAAAGGATTAATTTGCTGCTGCTGAGCCTTGATGATGATCACATGATCACATGACAAACAAACATACTGAGGAATGACTTATCTCTCACAAACACACACACACACACACTGAATTCCTTAATCCAGACCTCATTGTTATGAACCGTGCAATTACTCAGCCTGGGATTAATAATCCTTGTCTTTCTGAAGATGAACTGATTTTAGTTTAAAGCTCAATCAGTGGATTATTTTACGATCACTGCTGAGTGTGTGTGTGTGTGTGTGTGTGCGTGTGTGTCCTCTCTGGTCACAGCTTGTGTCACCTCAGTGACAGATGTCAGTGAAATCAGCGACAGAAGATCACGCTGATCCTCCTGAAATCACGTGACATGATCCCACCGAGACTCGGAGCTGTGGGAAACATGTCCCTCACCACCACCAGGGGGCAGAGGCACCAGCGTGGCACAGGCACCAGATATGAACAGACTCCACTTTCCTTCTGTGGGTTACCGTGGCAACTGTGGTAGTAAACGACTTTAATGTTCCTGTTAAGACACACAGCAGTGTGTGTGTATGTGTGTGTGTGTGTACCTTGTGTTTTCTGTCACCAGGTCAGACATGTGTTGATGGTCACAGTCACAGAGGGACCAACAGCTGCCGTCCATGCCCGGCCCTTCCTCCTCCCATCATCATCATCATCATCATCACCAGCCCACAAACACAAGCTCCTGCAACACAATGTGACATATGCTCAAAAACTGAGGCATCACACACACACACACACACTCTAACAGTGTGAACCTGACGCTTAAACTTAACCTAATTCTAATGTTTTTGGGGGGGTTTGGTCCTCACAAAGATACTCATACAAGAACACACACAAAGCTCAGCATGTGTGTGTATTACTCACGTTGTAGGGACCTAAACCTGTTTTGAAAATCAAGTCCTCAGAACGTAAATGATGACATTTACAAGGTTAGAGTAAATCTGATGTCCTCTCAAGTCATGGAAACCAGACTGTGTGTGTGCGTCTCTAGCTGCGAGGACAAATGTCTCCAAACAGTTTAGTGTTCTCAGAGCAGCTTTGCATATTCACAGCCGGTTGCCGTGGGCGACCACAGTCGCTGCCACTTCCCATCGTTTCTCACCAAAAATCCTTGACAAAGGTCAGAGACAGTTTGGTTGATGATGATGATGATGACGACGACGACGACGATGAAGATGAAAACTGTGCCTGGCAGCGAGCTTCATCGGCATATGTTCACAGGATCATAAACAGTGTGACATTAAAGATGGAGGATTTACTTCACTTTAATAAAGTGTCTTTTATTAAGTGTCTTTAATATCTTTACTAAAATATCTTTATTAAGTGTCGTTAATAAAGTATTTTATTAAGTGTCTTTAATATCTTTATTAAGTGTCTTTATTAAGTGTCTTTAATGTCTTTACTAAAATATCTTTATTAAGTGTCTTTATAAAGTGTCTTTAATAAAGTGTCTTTAATATCTTTATTAAGTGTCTTTAATGTCTTTACTAAAATATCTTTATTAAGTGTCTTTAATAAAGTTTCTTTATTAAGTGTCTTTTATTAAGTGTCTTTAATATCTTTACTTAAATATCTTTATTAAGTGTCTTTATAAAGTGTCTTTAATAAAGTATCTTTATAAAGTGTCATTATTAAGTGTCTTTAATAAAGTGTCTTTTATTAAGTGTCTAATATCTTTACTAAAATATCTTTATTAAGTGTGTTAATATTTTTACAAAAATATCTTTATTAGGTGTCTTTATAAAGTATCTTTAATAAGTGTCTTTATAAAGTGTTTTTAATAGTGTCTTTATTAAGTGTCATTAATAAAGTGTCTTTATTAAGTGTCTTTAATTGTCTTTATAAAGTGTCTTTAATAAAGTGTCTTTGATAAAGTGTATTTATTAAGTGTCTTTAATAAAGTGTATTTATTAAGTGTCTTTAATAAAGTGTCTTTATAAAGTGTATTTATTAAGTGTCTTTAATAAAGTGTCTTTAATAAAGTGTATTTATTAAGTGTCTTTAATAAAGTGTCTTATAAAGTGTATTTATTAAGTGTCTTTAATAAAGTGTCTTTAATAAAGTGTCTTTAATAAAGTGTCTTTAATAAAGCGTAGTTGGACGCCGTGGTGTTGTATAATTTACAGCAGGTGCAGCTCCATAAATGGAGGCGCAGTAAAAGACAATGTCAGTGGGTTATTAAGTCTTTATTCTACTTTTTATGGATCTCAATCTGTTGTTGTTCGCTGCCATTTTGTGAATGTGTTGAGATTCCAGGGAAACTCGTCACTCTTTTTATTTTTATTATTATTATTTTTACACAGAGACTCTCGGGGCACGACTCTTTCACTGGACATAAAAAAGACACGCTCTCTTTTCTGTCTCTTTATTTTACTGCCTCTGATTCTCTTTAACGCACAAATTATACTCTCTTCTTTAAATTATACATCGTTCTTTAATGCACAAATTATATATCGTTCTTTAACGCACAGATTATACTTTGTTCTTTAACGCACAGATTATGTCGTTCTTTAACGCACAGATTATGTCGTTCTTTAACGCACAGATTATGTCATTCTTTAACGCACAGATTATACTTCGTTCTTTAACGCACAGATTATACGTCATTCTTTAACGCACAGATTATACTTTGTTCTTTAACGCACATATTATACTTTGTTCTTTAACGCACAGATTATATGTCATTCTTTAACGCACAGATTATACTTTGTTCTTTAACGCACATATTATACTTTGTTCTTTAACGCACATATTATGTCATTCTTTAACGCACAGATTATACTTCGTTCTTTAACGCACAGATTATACGTCATTCTTTAACGCACAGATTATACGTCATTCTTAAACACACAGATTATACGTCGTTCATTAACGACAGTGGAGACTCTTGGTGTGAATCTTTCATGAAGACATTCAATAAAAGTAAAACAAAAAATTCATTCAAACTGAATCATTTCCACGTTTGACAAACACTGATCAAACATCTCAAATGGATTCATGGGGAAATTCAGATGAATGGATGAGAATGATCATGATCTTCGTCTTCCTCCTGACTTTAGCATCATTAGCTCTGTGCAGTTGGCTGCAGGCCAACCCCCCCCCCCCCCCTCCTCCTCCTCCTCCTCCTCCTCCCCTGTGACATGTGTTTGTTGATTTAAGTGTCAGAAAATCATCTGTCCACAAACGTCTGTTTCTAAGAAAAACATAATCCAACAAGAGGAAAATCAGAGTTTATGTATGAGGATGAGACGCTGCAGCTCGACCTCTGACCTCGCTCACATGATCCTCCCTCGCCTTCTATCTGACAGAAAAAATTGAAATGAACACCTCCCTTTAATTAATGTAGGAGATGAATTCAGTCAGATTAAAATAAATAAAGCAGCACGTTAAGAGTTTGACCTTTGACACTGTGACCTCACATCACATCATGATTATGGACGTTGAGTTTTGGATTCTACAATGAAATCGGACCCATTTTCAGATAAGAATTGTAACTAATTGATAAACAATAATCAGACAGAGCAGTTAATTAATGCAGCACAGTGCAGGACCTACATGTTTGTTCACTGTGGGCTCCTGTAAAACCACGTCCATGTCCACCATCATGAAAAGTGTCAATAATCCATCCTTAAACCTAACTTCACCATTAATGTGTGTGGGGTGTTGAACAGTGATTAAGGCGGTGAGCACGGTCGGTGGCGTCTGATTACAACGCAGAGAAGAAATTAATCTCTCATTTAACGGCTCGTTTGAAACAATAATGAATAAACATTTAAATTAGCAACAAAGAAACAAAGAGGAAAAGTGTCACTGATGACAACACACACACACACACACACACAGGAATGATCTGTATACTGTATGATTGTGTGTGTGTGTGTGTGGATCACGCCGTGTTTACGACACAGTTCAGCCGTTCACTGCATTCATTTTCATTCCGGCTATTTTTGTTTTAATGCATGTGTGAATCAATTAATTGTGTCATAAAATGGCCGCCGTTAACTGTGTGCAGAAGTTAATGAGTGCGGCATTACCACATCATTACACCAGCTGGCGTAATGGAGCATGTGTTGTTTGTCATAATCTGCAACGCTGACACCACACACACTCATAAATCCTCACTTTTCTTTGCTTTTCTTTAACATTACTGAAGTTTGTGCAGAGATGTTTCCATGGCAACGGCAGGGACACACCTGTACATGTATGACGAAAGTTGTTTTTTTACTTATGAACAGTCATCGTTCACCTGGTGATCCTGAATCACTGATTCATCTCATTTCTTCACCACGTTCGTCACAAAAGTTCCAGAAAACGTTCTCCTGACGCTAAAGCTAAAGCTAACTATGTTCACAGAGAGTGTCCTTTCAAAGTAAAGCTTTGAGAAACTTCTCTGGTGGGAGGAGTTCAGGACAGACAGCTGGGTCCAAAATTAGATCATTTCAATAACGGGCGGAAGACGAAAGAGTCAAAGAAAAGACAAGAAAATCAAGAAAAGACAAGAAAATCAAAAAAAGACAAGAAAATCAAGAAAAGACAGAAAATCAAAGCAGACAAGAAAAACAAGAAAAGACAGAAAAACAAGAAAAGACAAGAAAATCAAGAAGACAAGAAAATCAAGAAAAGACAGAAAATCAAGAAAAGACAAGAAAAACAAGAAAAGACAGAAAAACAAGAAAAGACAAGAAAAACAAGAAAAGACAGAAAAACAAGAAAAGACAGAAAATCAAGAAAATACAGAAAATCAAAGCAGACAAGAAAAACAAGAAAATACAGAAAATCAAGAAAATACAAGAAAAACAAGAAAATAAAATAAAGAAAGGACAAGAAAAATCAAGAAAAGACGGAAAATTAGAGCTGAAACAATTAATTAATCGATTACTAAATTAATCGACAACTATTTTGATAATCGATTAATCAGTTTGAAGCGTTTTTTCATGATTAAAACTAGAGTTCCGATTGTTTCAGCTCCTTAAATGTGAGTATTTTCTTCAAAGAAATCATTACGAGTGAATCATTTTGGTTTGTGGACGTTTGAGAACATCATCATTTCCAGGTTTGACGAACACCGATCAACATTTTTTAAGGTTTTCTGAGATTTTTGGACCAAACCATTCATGGAGAAAATTATAGACAGATTAATCGATTATGAAAAGAATGGATAGTTGGAGCTCTACAGAAAATTAAGACAGCGAAGATAGAAAAGATAATGCAGAGTTGATGAAATAGAGAAGTGTAAAACAGCAGAGGCACATTTCATCCTTGATTCTTTCTTTAATATCTGAATAATCTTATGATTTGTGATCTCTAACAGTTTCCTCATGGTTGTGTGAGTGATTTCCTCTGGTGTTTGTTGTTCTTCAATCATGGTGGGATTTCCCTGACTTTTGTCACGTCGTCACGACAACACTTTAAAATCCCACAAACACAATTTCATATCATCAGAGTTGTTTGTGAACAAGTGCGGGGACTTTGTCAGGATCAATAAAGGTTTAATAAAGATAACGAGCTGCAGGTAATCTCTGTTAATCTGTCTACAGTCACAATGAAAACAAGAAGAAATCAGTGATCTGTTGGTTCTCCTGAGGAAACTTCCTCTCTGCAGTGTTATATGGACGGTGACGGGAAGAAGCTGCATAATTAATTTGTATATTCTCACATGACAGATGTTTGATTTTGGCCATAAAAGTAATTAATAAGAGAGTGAAGGGAGAAGCAGATTGCTGCCAGATTATTTATGAAGACTCCTCACTGAGCCCCAGTGTGTGTGTGTGTGTGTGTGTGATTGTGCCCCGACATCACCTGCTCCTGCGACTGTCCCAGCTGTTAGCCTCGCTGCTAACACTGTAGTCTGTAAACATTTGTTTTAATGTTCCTCTGAACAACACACACACACACTAACACACAAAAATGTAATTGTGTGTTAGTGTGTGTGTGTTTAGCAGCAGCAGCAGCAGGAAGAAGAACAGGATTTACGCCTCAATCTCAGCACTTGTCTTTTTCTCTGATGTTTTACTGCAGCTGCTGTGTGTGTGTGTGTGTGTGTGTGTGTGTGTGTGTGTGTGTGCGTGAGACTTCACTGCAGCACAAACACTGACGACAGGAAGTGAACGTAACCATGACATCAATGTCACACTGAGCACAGTTGATACTGGAGGAACATTCAAATGTGCTGCTGCTGCTCAGGTGGTGATGACGATGATGATGTGTCACCATGTGGTGATCTTCATCATCATCATCATCACACCACTGCAGCAGCGTCTTCTTCAGCTGTGATTAAAAAGACAAAGCTCTGACAGAGACGCACACGAAGGAGGCGATTTAATCAAGGCTGCTTCCTGTGATATACACACCACATTAAACGTGTGTGTGTGTGTGTGTGAGAGAGAGATCGTTGATGTGTGTTCTTTGATCTCTGATGTGTGATCGTTGATCTCTGATGTGTGATCGTTGATCTATGATGTGTGACCTCTGATGTGTGATCTTTGATATATGATGTGTGTTCTTTGATCTATGATGTGTGACCTATGATATATTTTATCTCTGATGTGTGATCGTTGATCCATGATGTGTGACCTCTGATGTGTGATCTTTGATCTCTGTGTGATCTTTGATATATGATGTGTGATCTTTGATCTCTGATGTGCGATCGTGGAACGCAGATGTGTTCTTTGATCTATGATGTGTGACCTATGATATATTTGATCTCTGATGTGTGATCTCTGATGTGTGATATTTGATCTCTGATGTGTGATCGTTGAACTCTGATGTGTGATCTTTGATATCTGATGTGTGATCGTTGAACTCTGTGTTATTTGACCTCTGATGTGTGATCTTTGATCTCTGCTGCGTGGTCTTTGATCTCTGCTGTGTGATCTCTGATCTCTGATGTGCGATCGTGGAATGCTGATGTGTTCTTTGATCTATGATGTGTGACTTATGATATATTTTATCTCTGATGTGTGATATTTGATCTCTGATGTGTGATCGTTGAACTCTGATGTGTTCTTTGATCTATGATGTGTGACCTCTGATGTGTGATCTTTGATCTCTGCTGTGTGATCTTTGATCTCTGCTGTGTGATAGTGGTTCAATCTTCACAGTGTCGACATGAGAGCATGAGGTTGGACACATAGAAGTCAGTGAGCTTTTACATGTAAATGTTACACATATAATACAGATCATATCAGAGGATTATGTCTCTGTCCTTCTGCTCTCATGGTGTCATGACTGATATCACTGAGGCCTTACTGTCACATGTCAATCATTATAATACATAAATATAAGAACAGAAGTGTCTTATTGATGTGAGACAGAAGACACCAGCGCAGGGTGATTCACTCACACTGACACTGAGGGACACTGTGGGACAGTGCAGAACAAGACAATGGACAGAGCAGGACAGGACGATGGACAGGTGAGCAGGGATTCTGAGCACATAATTGTGCAGATGTGTCTGATTAATGACTAATGCATTTGAAATTAATTACAGAGCGATAAATTAGACACAGGGAACTGAGTCTTTCTCTTTGTTGAAGGATAAATAGAGAGATGAAATCTAATGAAGAAAGAGGAGACACTGATCATAAAGACATACATTTGCATACTAATTAAAGCACACTAATAACCCTACCAGTGTTCTGGAGTTAAGTCATAACCATAACTTCTCTGCTTCTGCTGCTCAAGCTTTTCTCTGTGCTTCTTAAACTTTGCTGCTCAATGCAAGTGTGTGTGTGTGTGTGTGTGTGTGAGTGAGTGTGTAACACACACACACACACACACACACACACACTCACTCGCCCTCCACACGGGGGTTAAACGTCCGCTCAATCTGTTAATTGCAAGATTTTATAATTCAAAAGGAAGAGCTGCAAAGACCTGCGATAAATCACACAGAGTTTTAATGAATTTAACTTTATGACTGTGTGTGTGTGTGTGTGTGTGTGTGTGTGTGCGCACATCTACAGCCGCTGTTTCATAAAAACTACAACAATTCAGTGGATTCACAAACTTTCACAGTTATTTTGATCATTCTTATTAATCTGTAGATTTTTTTGATTTTTTTTACTCCATTAATGAATTCGATGCTTGGTCCAGAAAAAGTCACGAACTGTTGATCAGTGTTTGTCAAAGTATGTTACATACATGTATATGTAATAGTCGGTGATTCATCTCTGTAAGATAATAGTAGAGCTGCTAATATTATCATACACAGAATCTACTCAGTGGATTCATTTAGACATATTTCAATTTGGTTATCAAAGAGATTTTCACAAAATGAATGCTGTAAATCTTTAACCTTAAAAGTATTAATGTATTAATTAATCTATTTGATAATGGATTATTAAGTTTGAGTGTTTCTTTTTAAATAATGAAATGAAACAAAGTTTAATTCTGCAGATTGTTAAATGTAAATAATTTGACTCCATCAAACAAACAGTGTATGTTCAGTGTATTTAAGAGTGTTTTCAGTGTATGCAGCTTTACATGCACATATATCTCTTACTGTATATCAGGATCCAGACTTAAACATACACACAGGTTATTTGTAAGTCACACAGACTTCGTTGCACCTCTTAATAAAAGTGAATTTCCTGTCATCTTTTAAAGAAAGGTTAAATGAGAGGAAAAGTCCTCAGAGTTGGAGAACAAAGATGGAATCCAGCTAAATAAAAGTAGTAATTAAGTGAAGTATTGATGTGGTTAGAGAGCTTCCTGTCGGGGGGATACGTCACTCTTAATCAAATGTAGAACACTTACAATTAAACATACTCTGCTGCTTTAATCCCCCGCTGGCTGAAAAACTGAATATAGTGTAATTACTATTTCACATGTGTCTAATGTGACTGGGGCTGGGTTCAGAAATATGTCATTGATGATGATGATTGATGCATTATAATTACACATTCCTCTATCCTGTCTAAGCTTTTCCATCGTATTACCCCGCGAGGCCACTAAGCCACTGTAGCACTCCCATTACACAGGCAGATTTAAAAAGGGTTACAAAACCTTTATCTACCCATTTAAGAACATATATGGGCTCACGCTATGATCCACCAGAGTGCAGCGAGCAGAAGAAAAGCCTTTGTGCAGCTCAGACAATGTACTGACCATAAATCTCTAATAGCCTTTAGGATTAAAGAATATGCTCTCTGAGTTTAATTACATATTGCTTCTGAGAGGTTTACGCTGCTGGTACAGAGACGCACGGAGACACACACACACACACACAGACATGAAGGACAGACAGACAGACAGACGGAAAATTAACGGCAGGATTTATTTATTTAAACTTTCTGTGTTAATGCATCGGAGCTCAGCGACGACTGGCTGCAGTAACGAGAGGAGAATCACGATACGTCCTCTCCTCACTACACTTCATCATTCATCTATGGATTATTTTATCAATAAAACATCAGGAAATATTGATCAGTGTTTCTCAAACATCTAGTTTTCACATTTAAGAAGCTGAAAAATCTGAAAATCTGACAATAAAATAGTTGGCAATTCATTTGGTTATCAATTAAGCTATACTTTAAACATATTTACTGTATGTAATGCTATAACAGAGGACCTTTGACAAAAGACTCACTCTCCCACACCAAAGTCCACAGAGAAAATCAGTGACTTTAACATCTCACACACACACACACACACACACACACAGCTGCCTCCATCACTAAGTTCCAATGTCTTAATTTGTCACTTCAGTGTTTGGAATCTAACGTTCAGATTGACCTCAGTGACACAAAGTGACCACACGAGGCAGCAGATTCTCTCTCTGAGGTTTGGTGTGGGAGAGTGAGTGGTTTACAAACGTCAGTGCGGTAAAGACGTGATCATGTGACGTAGAGATCGTAGAGACTTAAACTGACAGATGTTATTCACTGAGTCTTTTGTTACGTGTGTCAGTAAACCTGACACAGACACAGTGAAACAGTGAAACACTGTTGACTTTGGTTGTTTCTGGCTGTGTCAGTAACAATTAACCAGGATAACAAAGGGACAGAGAATCCAGTGTGGTTTATTCTCACTACCACAGTAAACAATGGAACTTTTCTGTCTTGGTGCAGCAGCAGCACTTTGTGTCTTCGTCCTTCTCTGTCACACTCAGCTGAAAATCATCAGGTACTGGCTCCTCAATGATAATGTATTCTCTCTTATTTGACTTTTTAATGGGCTTTGGCCTAATTACCATCACATGGTTCCTCAGATGTGAGCAGGAGAGACAGAGCTCAGGAGTCAGGGAACAAAGGAGGTCAGATTCCGAGGTGTTGGCACGTGGCCTGATCCGCTCCGGCGCTCCGGTGATCCGGCGCTCCGGTGCTCCCCCTCTGCCCCGCGTCTGCACAATGATAAATTTTCCCCTTGAACATGATGTCAATATGTTGATGTTCCTTCCTTTATTAAGACGCCATCCAACTGATAACAAGTCCTGCTGTGTGTTAGCAACATAAATAATGAGAGGAGAGACCGAGGAACGGCAGGTGGCTTTTGGCACCAAGAAATAATCAGACTTGATGTGGAAAATAAAGTAAAAGGACCCATCTGTTCACGGCGGGGGGAGGCGAAAAAACACGTTAACATATTGTCAGCAACATTATGAAATACACAGTTAATAATTGAGTCATGGCACACGGCTCCGGACACTTGTTTTAAGTAATCTAACAGAAGCGAGCCGGGCGCGGCTTCAAGACTTCAAATTAGCCGCAGATTTGCTCGCTCATGACTTGACCGCCGGCCATTTTTTACACACACGCTGCCAATTATTCACTCAGAGGGTTGAAGGAGGAAGAGTTAGCAAAGCCATGCATGTAATGCTGAAATAATTATCTCTCATCGCACACCGGCCAACAAACAGCAGACGGGGAAACTAAACTGGTTCACCACAGAGACCAGACCCAGACTCTTCAAGACCACCGAGTGAAGTTTATTCAATTAAAGACAGAAGGAAGAGAGTCAAAGAACCAAGTGTTATCAACAAACAACTAACTTTTCCTCTTAAAACGGCCAGAGCAGCACACTGATTTTAATACTGAACACAATCAACAGAAAAATGAGAGAAACTAGAAAATATTCACATTTAAGAAGCTGAAAAATGACAGAAAACATTCAAACCTGTGAATAAATCATCAATTTAATTTACTAATCTTATAATAATGGACTTATGTCAAATGTGATGATTCTGATGTGCTAAAATATCATTGGTTTTACAACAAAACAAACAATTTAAATGACTTTTTCCACCACTTCAAAGAAGGAAAAACTGACGAATATGAGTCAGTGAAGTGTTTACTAAATTTATCATCCATTTTTTTTATAATCGATTCATTGATTTGTGGTTTTGCCATTTTTCAGCGTCTTAAATTTGAATATTTTCTACTTTCTGTCATTTTTCAGCTTCTTAAATGTGAATATTTTCTACTTTCTGTCATTTTCAGCTTCTTAAATGTCAATATTTTCTACTTTCTGCCATATTCAGCTTCTAAAAAGTGAATATTTTCTACTTTGTCACTTTTCAGCGTCTTAAATGTGAATATTTTCTACTTTGTCATTTTTCAGCTTCTTAAATGTGAATATTTTCTACTTTGTCATTTTCAGCTTCTTAAATGTGAATATTTTCTACTTTGTCATTTTTTCAGTTTCTTAAATGTGAATAATTTCAGCTTTCTGTAATTTTTCAGCTTCTTAAATGTGAATATTTTCTACTTTCTGTCATTTCCAGCTTCTTAAATGTCAATATTTTCTACTTTCTGTCATTTTACAGTGTCTTAAATAGAATATTTTTTACTTTATCATTTTTCAGCTTCTTAAATGTGAATATTTTCTACTTTGTCATTTTCAGCTTCTTAAATGTGAATATTTTCCGCTTTCTGTCATTTTCAGCTTCTTAAATTTCAATATCTTCTACTTTCTGTAATTTTTCAGCTTCTTAAATGTGAATATTTTCTACTTTCTGTCATTTTTCAGCTTCTTAAATTTCAATATCTTCTACTTTGTCATTTTTCAGCTTCTTAAATGTGAATATTTTCTACTTTCTGTCATGTTTCAGCTTCTTAAATGTGAATATTTTCTACTTTCTGTCATTTTTCAGCTTCTTAAATGTCAATATTTTCTGCTTTCTGTCATTTTCAGCTTCTTAAATTTCAATATCTTCTACTTTGTCATTTTTCAGCTTCTTAAATGTGAATATTTTCTACTTTCTGTCATTTTTCAGCTTCTTAAATGTCAATATTTTCTGCTTTCTGTCATTTTCAGCTTCTTAAATTTCAATATCTTCTACTTTGTCATTTTTCAGCTTCTTAAATGTGAATATTTTCTACTTTGTCATTTTTCAGCTTCTTAAATGTCAATATTTTCTGCTTTCTGTCATTTTCAGCTTCTTAAATTTCAATATCTTCTACTTTGTCATTTTTCAGCTTCTTAAATGTGAATATTTTCTACTTTGTCATTTTCAGCGTCTTAAATATGAATATTTTCTTCTTTCTGTCATTTTTCAGTTTCTTAAATGTGAATATTTTAACATAATTTCCACAAACACTGATAAATATTTTTCCACATTTCTCATCATTTATGGGCCAAACAACTCCTCGATTAATGGTGAAAATAAAGGACAGATGAATGGATTATGAAAAGCTACTCTTTTTTAAATAAGCGTGTTTTATAAAGAGCTGCAGGACAAGAATAAAAGCCACATCTTTAAGTGGAAACTTGTCAAACTCATGTAACTCTCCATCCTGTGATTTTCTTTTTAATTCTCTTGTCCGTCTCGAGGCTCTTTTCCAGTCTTGTTTCAATTAAAAACCAACACTGGGCTACAACAGCAACAGGAGGAAGAGGAAGAAGAAGGAGGAGGAGAAAAGAAACCCACTCACACACACATCTGCCCCAAAATGGCCGCTCCTGAATCCTGGCAGGGAAACATTATTCCTCATCAAACTCTCTAATAAATACTCCAGGTCCTTGGAGACTTCAATGAACCTGAGGAGAAACAGTGTCTATACCCACGAGCAAAGAAGGCCATTACAGCCTGCACTGGAAGATTTAATAGGTGTCATAATTTATCATGTAAACCCAAAAGTGTTTCTTAATTAAGTGCGGACGTTAATGAATTTTTTAATTTGATCCCTGTAAGTACTTTGCCATGCTAATTGCAATATTCCACACATTAGTTATCGGCTATTGCCCTTGGCTATTTGCTGTCGTCAGGGAGGAGAGGGGATGAGGAGGGGGGAGGCAGCCGCTCATCTCCCTCAGCCCGACTTCATTAACACACTTGCAGCCCAAAGCTCAAACTTCAGAGGCGGCACCACCAACAGGCACCAGTCTGTGTGTGTGTGTTCAGTGGCATTATTCCTCGTATATTCAGATATTCTAGCCTATAATGATGCAGAGTTCAGAGTGTCAAACTAACGAGATGCATTCAAGACACCTCGTAAATCCCAGCACATAAAGTCCACTGACCTGATACTTGCTGCTGCCACCTTGTGGTCATAGATTTCCCACAGATAAGGTCATTATTGACGTAGAGTCTTATGGACAGTCTCAGTAACTGATCAACTTTTTCCTAAAAAAGTTAATCAAATCACGATCTCTGATACATAAATAAATATCAATATAAATAATATAAAGTGCTTTATAAGTTTTTCCTGTGTCAGACTTTAGAGGTCTCTGCTGTAAAATTAACATCATAATATTTTTAATGTACATTTTCTTCATTGTAAAAAATAAAATAAACAAATAAATAAATCGCTGTAGAGGGCGCTAGCATAGAAGTGGAGGATGTAGCAGCTTATTCCGTTGATTCAGTCATTCGTCACATCAGAGGATCTGATATGTGATGATACTTTAACGGCCCAAACCAATACTGATTTACTAATTATTGATGAAGAACAGTCACAGTGTGATTCTGTGATAAGTTCTGTGATAAGTTCTGAGATAAAGTCTGAAATAAGTTCTGTGATAAGTTCTTTGACAAATATCAGGCGCAACAAAAATGTCATGATGATCCTGATCAAAACAAGTGTGAGTCAATGTGATATTATCATAAGAATCTGCTTTAAACTCTTTAAACGACATCACACACATTTGGGTCAGAAGAAAACTATAAATCAATTACTATTATAACTATTTATTTATAATAATTCAATATATTATTGAATATTTTCTACTTTCTGTCATTTTCAGCTTCTTAAATGTGAATATTTTCTACTTTGTCATTTTTAGCTTCTTAAATGTGAATATTTTCTTCTTTCTATCATTTTCAGCTTCTTAAATGTGAATATTTTCTACTTTGACATTTTTAGCTTCTTAAATGTGACCATTTTCTTCTTTCTGACATTTTCAGCTTCTTAAATGTGAATATTTTCTACTTTGTAATTTTTAGCTTCTTAAATGTGACTATTTTCTTCTTTCTGACATTTTCAGCTTCTTAAATGTGAATATTTTCTACTTTGTCATTTTTAGCTTCTTAAATGTGAATACTTTCTTCTTTCTGTCATTTTTAGCTTCTTAAATGTGAATATTTTCTACTTTGACATTTTCAGCTTCTTAAATGTGAATATTTTCTACTTTGACATTTTTAGCTTCTTAAATGTGAACATTTTCTTCTTTCTGTCATTTTTAGCTTCTTAAATGTGAATAGCTTCTTTCTTAAATGTGAATATTTTCTACTTTGACATTTTTTAGCTTCTTAAATGTGAATACTTTCTACTTTGACATTTTTAGCTTCTTAAATGTGAACATTTTCTTCTGTCATTTTTAGCTTCTTAAATGTGAACATTTTCTTCTGTCATTTTTAGCTTCTTAAATGTGAATACTTTCTACTTTGACATTTTCAGCTTCTTAAATGTGAATATTTTCTACTTTGACATTTTTAGCTTCTTAAATGTGAACATTTTCTTCTGTCATTTTTAGCTTCTTAAATGTGAATACTTTCTACTTTGACATTTTCAGCTTCTTAAATGTGAATATTTTCTACTTTGACATTTTTAGCTTCTTAAATGTGAACATTTTCTTCTTTCTGTCATTTTCGGCTTCTTAAATGTGAATAGCTTCTTTCTTAAATGTGAATATTTTCTACTTTGACATTTTTAGCTTCTTAAATGTGAACATTTTCTTTTGTAATTTTTAGCTTCTTAAATGTGAATACTTTCTACTTTGACATTTTCAGCTTCTTAAATGTGAATATTTTCTACTTTGACATTTTTAGCTTCTTAAATGTGAACATTTTCTTTCTGTCATTTTTAGCTTCTTAAATGTGAATACTTTCTACATTGACATTTTTAGCTTCTTAAATGTGAACATTTTCTTCTGTCATTTTTAGCTTCTTAAATGTGAATACTTTCTACTTTGTCATTTTTAGCTTCTTAAATGTGAATAGCTTCTTTCTTAAATGTGAATTTTTTTCTACTTTGACATTTTTAGCTTCTTAAATGTGAAAATTTTCTTCTTTCTGTCATTTTTAGCTTCTTAAATGTGAATATTTTCTGGCTTCTTTGCTTCCTAAAACAAAGAAATCATTCAAACTCAATTATTTTGGTTTGTGGACAAAAACAAGACATTTGAGAACATCATCATTTTTGACAAACAATATTTTTCTATTTTAATTCTATTTTATTCATTCATTCTCCAACACATGTACTGAAAATTAAGATTTAGAGGAAACAGCTAAAACATGTAGCTAAACATTACCAATATTTAAAAATCAAATAAACATCATAAGAAAGTTACCAAAAACAGATGAAAAACAAACTTATTTTTGGTGAGAAACAAGAATCTTGAATGAGTGTGTGATAAATCACGAGGTCCTGGGATGACTGGAAACATGCAGCTCCCCCTTGTGGCACTTCAAAGTAAATCACTAAGACTGTACATTGGTGATCTGGACAGGATTTTCTAATGTGACAAGTTAACGATGATCAGGTGAAATCCCTGATATTTGGCGTGATGTTACTGTGAGTGAATATCAGCATCTGTTAGCTCAGAGCGCTAAAGCCTCTGTGCTACAGACCAGAGTAATCAGTAAGTGAGCTATTTAAAGTGACTGATGCGAGCGGCGCTCGCTCTTGATGACTCCCTTTGTATCCAGAGTCTCACTATCACTGGTGGCAGCTTCATATTGTTCACTGCAATTAATCTGCTGGAGAAACACAATAATGGAGTTGCCAACTGCTGCCTGTGCTAGTGTTTTATTAATCAACTGCAATTAGGCAGCGCTGCGATGTCCTTAGGATGACTTTTTCAGAGCAGGACGCCAACACGGCTGCAGAGGCGTCGCTGCTGCTGCTGCTGCTGCTGCTGCTGCTGCTGCTGCTGCTCGCATCACATCACAGCTGTGATGTGCAACAATGTGAGGAATTAGGCCACTCACCAACTGAGCTGCACTGTTTTGGCTGCAGCTCCCAAGTTTGTCGGCATTTTCAACACACGTGTGTGAGACTGAATCACACTGTAAAAGTCCAGCTGTCTGTCTGTACGCCTGTGTGACAATAATAATAATAATAATAAATAATGTGCGTATATGTTTGAGTCTGTGTCCTGATATACGAGATATATGTGGATATAAAGCTGCACACAGGTGGTTTCTCTGCACTCATGCACACTGTAAAAATACTGTAAAATAAATATAATCCACTGTTCATGATGTGTATCACATGATCTGAAAAAAGATAAAACCTGCTTTATGTCTTTAAATGAACGATACAATCATACTGCCGATAAATATGATCAAATTCTGCTATAACGAATAATCAGGCTGAAAATTAAAGAGGTGACTTTTTTAAATGTAGTTTTGTTGATTCCATGTATTTATTTTCAAATCAATATTTATAGTCCTTCAGTTATATCACACATTTATTTAATATAATAAATATTATGAGGATTACGATCCACAATCCCAGGCCAGGTCTGGTCACATGTCACCACATACAGATATATTATACATACAGTATATTAGATCTGAGGACCACATGCTGCTGCTGCTGCTACTGAGTTTCATTTCATTATCCATCAATCTTTCAAAAAACATCTTGTTTTTGTCCACAAACACAAACTGATTCAGTTTGAATGATTTCTTTGTTTTATGGAGCAAAGAAAGCAGAAAATGTTCACTTTTAAGAAGCTGAACAGAAGACTTGTGTCATAAAACCTACGTCAGTTTAAGTCTTCCATATCTTAGTAATAAGTGTTTGAGTTTGTCCTCGTGTCTGTCAGTCCTGTACGTTCACAGCTGTAACTCCTCTGAATCCTACACTTTACCTCTTATGATCATTGTTAAACGATTGTCTCGTAAAATACAGAATTATACACGGAGGTTAAACAGTTAAAGAGAAAAGCTTCTGCATGATCTCACTGCAGGTGAATTATAAAAGTTCTATTTTAAATGGATTTAAAGTGTATATATTACATGGTGTGTGATGTTTCTGCTGGTGAAGATGGATTTGATAAGCCCTTTAATTTAACCAAAGCCAAAGGAACACAAGGCCATTAACACAAATGTTTTATCCTCAAGCCCCGCCCCCTTCATGTCATGACATTCAAAGCTTAACCTCGACAAAGATAAAAAGAAAAAAAAAAACGTCCCCATTAATGTTTCATGAAGTAATTCCACGCATATGAAGAAACTCAGGAAAAAAGCTGTTGACATTATCCCGCCGATGGCTGTCGGAGCATCTGCACAGGAAATGTATTTAATATTCCCGAGGTTGTCTCTGTCGTCTTACACTGTGACATGAGCCTGGGATGATAATCCCTCAGAGATTAAATTAAATGTAGGCTGCAGTGTTTAGTGCTGCTATTGTTTTCATTAGTGCTGAAAGGAATTGTTCTGGCTACTGTGGATGATATTAAATCCTGCTTCTGGGTTAGCACTTGACATCCATACCCCCCCCCCCCCCCACACACACACACACACACACACACACACACTGATACAACATAATGTCACTCAGGACACATAATCTCCAAGCAGCAGGTTAGCATTATAGTTTTTAACTACACTTAGTGGTTACTAAAATACACATTTGTGGTATTAAAATAAATCTTCTGTTGAGATAAAAGCAGAAGGTGCACTACCCCCCCCCCCCCCAACACACACACACTTCAAAGAGCTTCAAGCTCATCTTCACTTCAGAGAGGTGAACGGTGGGCGGGGCCTCGGATGATGATGATGATGATGAGTGCAGTAAATCAGCTGTGTTTCTAACAGTAACAGTCTACAGGTTTACTGTGCCAGATGAAGATTGTGCACAGTCTGGGATTAGAGGGAACAGCGAGAAGCCTCATTCAGTCAGCGTGGCGGCTCACATGTGCATGACCAGTTTTCCAATGATTCTTGTGTTAATGCACAAAAACGTTTAAAATGAATAGTTCTAACCGTGGTTTTGTGAGGTGTGCGTTACATTGACTGCGGGTCTGCAGGTGACTGCGCTCTGTGTGCGCCGTGAGCTCAACAAGCAGCCACGACTTCCAACAACAGAAAGATACAAACTTTATCCACTTGTGTGTGTGCGATATCGACGTCACATGTTCACATCTTTATCTCGCTGTGACACACACACACACACACACACAGAAGTGACAAAATCAGACATTTGAACACAGTGATGGAGGAGGCGGCGGCAGCAGTGTGTGATGTTAAAATCACTGATTTTCTCTATGAGGTTTGGTGTGGGAGAGTGAGTGGTTTACAAACTTCAGTTTAACAGTGAGATAAAGACGTGATCATGTGACAGATATCATAGACTTAAACTGACAGAGATTTTATTACACAAGTCTTTTTTGTTTTTTTATATTGCCCCCTGCAGGTAGCTGTGGTTTCACCCACCTCTCTTCTGTTACTTCAGTCATTAAAAGCTTGTCCATGCAGTTCAGTCATAAAGTGAAATTACGTCTAGTGATGGTAAAGCTGTGGCGAGTAAAAAAAAAAATTAAATACACTTGTCCCTCTAACAAGGTCAGTGATGGTAGTTACAGGGTCAGTGCTAAAAGTCTAACTTTATTACATCCATTACAGTATTTTTATATTTCAAAACTGATAAGATCATGATATATCTTGTTCAGTAATTGTATTTCCTTATTCAGAGGCCATTTTAAGTTGGCAAACGCATTGCTGAGAACAAAAGTGGATTGTGTGAACATTAAAAGTAATTAGAGCTGCAACTAATGATTATTTTCATCATCACTTCATCCATTGGTTATTGGATTAGAAAATGTGTTAAAACATTGATCAGTGTTTGTCTTGTTTTTGTCCACAAACTAAAAATGATTCAGTTTAAATGATTTCTTTGTTTTAAGGTGAAAAGAAACCAGAAAATATTCACATTTAAGAAGCTGAAAATGACAGAAACTAGAAAATATTCACATTTAAGAAGCTGAAAAATGACAGAAACTAGAAAATATTCACATTTAAGAAGCTGAAAAATGACAGAAACTAGAAAATATTCACATTTAAGAAGCTGAAAAATGACAGAAACTAGAAAATATTCACATTTAAGAAGCTGAAAATGACAGAAAATAGAAAATATTCACATTTAAGAAGCTGAAAATGACAGAAAATAGAAAATATTCACATTTAAGAAGCTGAAAATGACAGAAACTAGAAAATATTCACATTTAAGAAGCTGAAAATGACAGAAAATAGAAAATATTCACATTTAAGAAGCTGAAAATGACAGAAACTAGAAAGAATTCACATTTAAGAAGCTGAAAATGACAGAAAGTAGAAAATATTCACATTTAAGAAGCTGAAAATGACAGAAAGTAGAAAATATTCACATTTAAGACGCTGTAAAATGACAGAAAGTAGAAAATATTCACATTTAAAAAGCTAAAAAATGACAGAAAGTAGAAAATATTGACATTTAAGAAGCTGAAAAATGACATAAAGTAGAAAATATTCACATTTAAAAGCTGAAAAATGACAGAAAGTAGAAAATATTCACATTTAAGAAGCTGAAAAATGACAGAAAGTAGAAAATATTCACATTTAAGAAGCTGAAAAATGACAGAAAGTAGAAAATATTCACATTTAAGAATATTTACATTTAAGAAGCTGAAAATGACAGAAAGTAGAAAATATTCACATTTAAGAAACTGAAAAATGACAGAAACTGATTTTAATTATTAAAAAAATACACAAACTGATTAATCGACTATTAAAATATTTACTTTAGTAATCAATTCATAATCAATAATTGTTGCAGCTTGTAAAAAAAACCAAAACATTCCTTTCTGGCTGACTCTGGCTTTTAGTCAGTGAATGAGTCAATTAGTTAGTTAGTTAGTTAGTTTTATGGCACTTGACGTCTGTAATGCTGAATAAAATAATTTAATCCATGTGAACATTTTCATTTAAAACAACCACGAAAACTGAGACACAGCCGAGTGAGTGACAATCACCTTGTGCTGGTCGACTCACGGTGGTCCAGCTGAGCTCAGTCCATCCAGGTGAGCTCAGTCCATCCAGGTGAGCTTAGTCCATCCAGGTGAGGTCAGTCCCTGTGGGGGAGGTGGTGGTTTGTGGACGGTCCATCCCTGCAACTGCAGGTTTGATCCCCTGACACACGGCGCTGCCCCTCCTTCACCCCGGCGTGGCCGATCAAGCTGTTTCAGCAACTGGAAGAGATCACAAGTTAAACACTCATTATTTTAATTCCATGCTAATCATGTGTTAATGAGACTAATCCTCACAATGATTCAGGTAATTTGCTTAATGACTGCCTCGAGTCCAGATTACAGCAATCAGTCACGTTTGATAAGACAGCGGGGGGGGGGGGCGGAGGAGTGGAGGACGGGGAACAGGTGAAGGCCAGCAGGTCTCCAGAGGAGACGAGACGCGAGAGGTCGATGACCTTCTCTCACCTCTGAGACGTTGATGTCTCTGCTGTGTTCAGTTACTCATTCTAAGTCATGACGCTGATGCTGAACATACGTCCGACAACACGAGCGACTCTTCATCAGAACAGAGACAGAGAGGAAGACCCTGCACTTTTAACTCTTCTTCACTGACACAGATATCTTTATATGGATATTGATTATCACAGTCTTGTGATATAATTGATATCGTGGACCCTGTGATTCACGCCCTACTTTAAAAAAAAAAAAAAACACTCAAACTGATTAATCAATTAACAAAATAGTTGACAATTAATTTAGTAATAATTAATAATTAACGCATCATTGCAGCCGTAATATAAACATTAATATTATTTATATAGTGCCTTTTAAATATGTTAGAGAGTGGTTTACAGGACATTAATGAACATCAGATAATACAAAATAAAAGACACTCAGATGGCAGACAAATAAAATAAGAAAATCTGAGATCAAAGTCTAAAGCACAATGAAGAAAATTTATTTATATATATATATAATTTTTTATTTTTAAATTCCTTAGTAACTCTGAGTACTAATAACTTAGAATTATTTTAAAATGAACCAGAAGCTTAAAAACAGCAGTAATATTCATCTTTTATTGTTTTTTATGTAAAATCTGACTTCACTAACAAGAATCTCTATAAACAAACTTTTACTGGTAAAAAATATAAAATAAACATGGTTTAAAAGAATAAATGTTTCCCTCCACACTGAAGTCACTGTGCTGATTATTAAACATTACACAACATAATACAACATCATATAAAACGTTATACAACATTATTAAACATTATAAAACTAGCATTTACTCGTGTAGCATCGGGCTGTGTTAGCTTTTAGCTAAGCTAGCGAGCTAAACACACGGTTCGCCCGGACATTTTAATGTTAGTGTTGGTTTAATGACGTCAGTCTGTTAATGTCTCACCTGTTAAATCGTTCCGTTGCGTTTTCGTCTCGGTTTCGCGTCGTTTTCTCTTCATAAAATTAAAGTTAATTCAACTTTAGCCTCAGGAGAGAATCTGCTTCAAACCGCGGGTGGAAGAAGCCCCGCCCCCAGCGCCCGCGCCACACGGTCCCTGATTGGCTCTTTGTGAACTCGGGCGGCTGCTGATTGGTCAGAAACAAGGAAGTGTCAATAAACCAACAAACACGCAGAGTGAGGCGGGACTTCAGGTGGATTTGAAACTCTGGATTCATTTAGAGTTTTGTTTATTTATTTAAACTTTAATGGTTTTAAATTAATATTTTAATCTGTAAAAAGTGAGAAAAGTAAAAATAATGTCATTAAAAAAAATGTATAATGTACAGGTGGATCAGCCAATCACAGACAGGTAAATGGGTCTCCGCCCTCTTTCTCAGTCAATTCATGACTGACATAAATATTAAGTCATTATTAGGGAGGTTTTTAAAACATGATTTTAAAAAATATATATATATATAACAACAACAGCAAAAAGTTGAAGAAGAGAAATAAACCTCAATCCTGTTTAAACACAAATAATCTGTAAATCTAATTTAACTGTAACCAGATTAAGGTCTGACACTGTTTTATGATAAATTATGTGAGGATTTAATGTGATACAAATAAAATGCAGGACAATGTTCACTCAGTCATCAATAAACAGGTTTACTGATCAATAATCTTTCATTTTAATGGAAATCCAATGATCTGAGGAGATCACATGACAGTTCACAGAGTGACAGAGAGAGGGCGCCAAATCTCAGTCCCACCAATTCATACTTTACTGAAGAAGATATTCTGAAATAGTATTGATTATATTTTCATTGTAAACTGTCCATAAGGTGGCGCCATATCATATCTCGTTCGTGAGCGATCATCCGTCACAGAGAAGTGTGTTTGTCCATGGTAGTCTGGTGGGAGGAGCTTATGACAATAATAATAATGATGATAATGATAATGATAATAATAATAATAATAATAAGCTTGGCTGTGTGTAGTTGGTGTGGAGCAGACATCGTTGACAAATCACCGCTGCATAATGAGCTGCTAACAAACATAAATCCTTCTCTCCTGCATTTTTACTGTCATCAAAACAAATGCTCATTAGCCTTTTATGAGGGATGGTGTGAATAATAAATAGATACTAATTACCCCCCCCCCCCCCCATCACAAATGCAAATGTGTGAATTAAAAGCAGCGGGCAGTAAAACAAAAGAGCTGCGGTCACGGCCTCCGAGTGTTTGTACAGTCGTTGAGTTATTGAGCAATTAATGTGTTTAAATGCATTTTTGTGTCCACTTTCTTTACGTTAATGCATTCACTCATTCATCACCACAGGTTGTTATTTTTTCTTTCAGCAGCAGCAGCAGCTTTGTGAGATCAGAGAGTCAAGCTTTGGTCGTTAGTGTGAGAAACAGCACGAGCACAAACAGAGCGAAACAAAATCATCTGCAAGTGACTTTCACTTTTCAATGATGATGATGATGATGATGATGATGATGATGATGATCTCTTACATGCAAACAAACCAAAAGCATTAGACAGCATTACTGTGGATTTAAAGACAATGGCACTTAGTCAAATCTGCATCAGCGTATTTGTCACCTAAATCACAGATAACCTACATTTTCACTCTAATCTGAGCTGAAACAAAGAGCGCTGTACACAGGGTTAGACATGTTTCACATGCTGACAGACAATGGACTTAAGAGTCAACACACACACACAAACCCAACAATCACAGAAACCTGGTTTACATTTAAAATTCAGTTCTCTCTGTTTTTAAGCATTGATACACTTTAACATGTAACAATACTCCATTACTGATAGTAAATACAAATGAAATCTTTCTGCGATCTCTACGTCACACGACCACGTCTTTATCTCACTGTTAAACTGAAGTTTGTAAAGCACTCACTCTCCCACACCAAAGTCCACAGAGAAAATCAGTGATTTTAACATCACACACACACACTGCTGCCTCCATCACTAACTTCTAATTAGTTATTTAGTAAAATTCTGCGTTCAGATTAACATCAGTGACACAAAGTGACCACACGAGGCAGCAGAGGACCAGCAGCGTTTGAGACACCTTTTTTTAATTAATAAAGTTGTATTTTCTGAGATGAATGAATGAATATAATCCACCACATTA
>NC_081141.1:29755341-29880341 GCF_958295425.1 Solea solea
GCCTGTGATATTTCAGCAGCTGTTTTCTTTATGCAGCTGCCAACAGAGTGGACACTTCACGTGTGTGTGTGTGTGTGTCTGATGTCACCATGGATACGATCATCACACACACACACACACACACTGCTGCCTCCATCACTGAGTTCAAATGTCTTATTTTGTCTCTTCAGTGTTTGAAATCCAAAGTTCAGATTGACCTCAGTGACACAGAGTGACCACACGAGGCAGCAGTCCACACACACACACACACACACGCACACACACACAGACACACACACACACACACACACACAGACCCCGCCTCTAGGTTAAATCTTTGATTTCAACACCTCATACAAACACACACCTGAGTTATCACTGTGTGTGTGTGTGTGTGTGTGTCATGTGACTTGAGCTCGAGGTGTTTTCTCTTCTTTTATTCTCTCCATCATCTTCTTCTTTTCTTCACCTACAGTGACAGCAGCTCATTTAGTTTGACTGTTTTTATTGATTATATTAATGTTAGTGATGTGAAGTGTGTGTGTGTGTGTGTGTGTGTGTTTGATTGACACACACTCACACACACACACTTTAATCTTTCTCCCTCAGGCTGTTTTTATCGAGCTCATTATTTTACGACACGTTTTCATATAAAATATGTGATAATTCATAATAACTGTTCATGTGCTCATGTGCTCATGTGTTCATGTGTTCATTATGTTCATTATGTTCATTATGGTTCGAGCACAAGGTGTGTAGAACCCTAAAGAAACTGTGATGAAATGTAAGAGTTTTTCTTCTTCTTCTTCCAGATGAATCGTGTTTTGAGGGTCTATTATTGTTTCTTGGTTCACACGTTCATTAGATGGAAACTTGGTTCACACGTTCATTAGATGGGGACGGTCAAAAAAGTGGATGACGACTTTCCTGTGAATCCTACAGGAAGGCCGCCATCTTGGATTGCACGCCAAATCGGAGACGATTTTGACATTTCGCACCATCGGTATTTGAACAAACTTGTTCTAGAGCTTTCATGCGATCACCTTCAAACTTGGTGCGGTCACTGTGTACAAGTTCAGGAGCTTACGATGCTTATGGTTAGTAAAAATGTCACATGACGTACAAGAACGGGGTCGGCAAAGTTGGCGAAAATTGCGATTTTTCGCAGCAGAAAACGAACTCTTATAATTTTGCGATGTAAGATCCGATCTGAACCAAACTTGCGATGATCGATGAAGTTTGAAAACATCTCCTCCTGGTGGTGGCAGAAAATAAACAAAAAAAAGTTGCTTTACAATTTCTGGAATAACTTTTACAGAGATTATCGTATCAAACTCAAAATTAGTGAAAACACTCAAAACACATGGTAGATGATGCGCGCTGAATATGATGGCACATTGTTTAACGCTGTTGCCATGGCAACAATGCAAAGTCGTATTTTTGCGTCAAAAAAACAAACTTTCACAACTTCGCGAATCCTGGTCCGATCTGAACCAAACCTGCTAGGATTGATAATAGTCCGGCCCTGAAGACGTCTATATGAAAATATTCACTTTCCACAGCAGTGCCCCCTGGTGATGGCACACAATATGACATTTGGTATTTCACCACATTTCTCCTAGAGCTTTTGGGCGATCACCTTCAAACTTGGTGAGGTCACTGAGAACAAGTTGACGAGCTTAAGTTTCTGAAAGTTTCTTAAAATGTCGCATGGCGTACGAGATAGGGGGCGCCAAAGTTGGCAATAATTGTGTGACAACAAAACTCTTATAACCTCGCGATGGAAGGTCTGATCCCAACCAAACTTCCTATGATTGATGATGGTTAGTTGCTGAAGACGACTATGTTGCTGAAAATGGTACATTTTTACAGCACCACCTCCTGGTGGTGGCAGAAAGTACTAAAAACAGTTACAACTTTGCCAATCCTGTTCCGATCTGAACCAAACCTGCGAGGATTGATGATAGTCCGACCCTGAAGACGTCTATATGAAAATATTAAATTTTAAAAACAGCGCCCCGTGGTGACAGCAGACAGAATTTCACTTACAGTTTTTTACGCAGCTCTAACAGGGTCCACCACATTGTTGTGTCCACCTGAAACTTGATATGTGAGACCTCAGACCCGTCCTGAACATGTCTGTGAAAGATTACCTCCCCACAGGAAGTAGAACGCCCGAAACAGGAAGTAAAGTCTAACATTGACCGATCTTCACGAAACTTGATATGTGAGTCAAGGGACCGGACCTTCCCTGAACACGTTTATGGACGCTCCTTTGACCCAAAAGGAAGTCGGCCATTTTAAACAGGAGGTGCCCTCTAACTTTATGCAGGGTCGCCACTGAAAATAACTAGGACTGAAAATAACTAGTACTGAAAATAACTAGTACTGAAAATAACTAGTACTGAAAATAAGTAGGACTGAAAATAATTAGGACTGAAAATAACTAGTACTGAAAATAAGTAGGACTGAAAATAAGTAGGACTGAAAATAAGTAGGACTGAAAATAACTAGTACCACAAGCGGTGAATGAACGGGATATGATGTGCACGCGACGACGTGGGCGCTAGGACACTCGCGAGCCCTCAAACCCGTTCAGAACCGCTTGCAGTACTAGTGTGTTCATTATGTTTGTGTAAATGTTTTCATTTATTATTAAATACTAATACTTTGCTGCATGGGTTTGTATTTATCTTTAAACAGAAACATTAACACAAACATCACATTCATCACTTCATGCTGTTTTAAGCTTTAACTAAAAATAATTCATGTTTTCATAAGTGGTGATTCAGCACTTGTTCATTAGCTTTATAAACACTTGAATATTCTATGAATTCAAACCTTAATTAATCTGAGTAAAGGTTTACGATGTTCATTAATGTAACAAAAGTTAATCCTCGTCATTTATTTCACTTTTATTTTATTAGTTTACACAAACTGAGGTTAAATGATTTATTAATAATTCATCATTCAGACTTTCATGTAAATATGAATTGTAGATTAAAGACGTGTGTGTGTGTGTGTCACACGGACAGAAAAAAGACTTGTGTTGCAGATTTTAATCTCATCTTGTTTCATATATGTTTTGCAGCATTAGCATTAAAACACAGTGAAATAGGATCAGCAGAGTGTGTGTGTGTGTGTGTCAGCAGTTAATCTCCATAATAAATCAACAGATTTTCATTTGGCTTTAAAAGAACAGCCGTGCTGTGACAGTGATGTTGATCCTCAGTGTGAGTTTGTGAAGTTTGGTCACGCTACAGCAGATTATAGTGTGTGTGTGTGTGTGTGTTTACATGTGATTATATATGTAACACACACACACACACACACGTGAACCAAGACAAAGAACATCAGTGAAAATATGATGATTTTAACCAAAAGACGTGTAATATCATCTGTGTCACATGATCACGTCTTTATCTCACTGTGAGACTGACTTTATAAACCACACACATACACACGCACACACACACACACACTCCCACGTGATGAAATAATGATGTTTGGTGAAAACGCTGCAAGGGTGAAGGTGGAGTTCACCTGTGTGGCCTGAAGGTGTCGCTGTTCATGATAAAACACTGACACAATCATCTGCTCTGACTGACGCGCTCTGATTCGCTGCTCCTCTGGGCCCGCCCTCGTGGGGTGGGGCTGTGGCACTAGGGGGTGGAGTTACCTTGCTGGCAGCACTTTTAGTGCGTGTGTGTGTTTGATTGGACGTGTTTTTGTGGAAGCAGAATCTGATTAGTAACAGCTCACTATTTGGCAGTGAGTTTGTTTGTGGATGTATAGAACAGCTCAGTATTTGGCAGTTGGTTTAAATGTATTTAAATCACTTATTGAACTCATAAATGATATAGAATAAAGTGACTCATAACCCTAACCCTAACCCAACATAACGTTACATGTCATTTAGCAGACTTACAATAACTTAACATAACATAACGTTACATGTCATTTAGCAGACTTACAATAACTTAACATAACATAACGTTACATGTCATTTAGCAGACTTACAATAACTTAACATGACATAACGTTACATGTCATTTAGCAGACTTACAATAACTTAACATGACATAACGTTACATGTCGTTTAGCAGACTTACAATAACTTAACATAACATAACGTTACATGTCGTTTAGCAGACTTACAATAACTTAACATAACATAACGTTACATGTCATTTAGCAGACTTACAATAACTTAACATAACATAACGTTACATGTCATTTAGCAGACTTACAATAACTTAACATAACATAACGTTACATGTCGTTTAGCAGACTTACAATAACTTAACATAACATTACGTTACATGTCGTTTAGCAGACTTACAATAACTTAACATAACATTACGTTACATGTCGTTTAGCAGACTTACAATAACTTAACATAACATAACGTTACATGTCGTTTAGCAGACTTACAATAACTTAACATAACATAACGTTACATGTCGTTTAGCAGACTTACAATAACTTAACATAACATAACGTTACATGTCGTTTAGCAGACTTACAATAACTTAACATAACATAACGTTACATGTCATTTAGCAGACTTACAATAACTTAACATAACATAACGTTACATGTCGTTTAGCAGACTTACAATAACTTAACATAACATAACGTTACATGTCATTTAGCAGACTTACAATAACTTAACATAACATAACGTTACATGTCATTTAGCAGACTTACAATAACTTAACATAACATAACGTTACATGTCGTTTAGCAGACTTACAATAACTTAACATAACATTACGTTACATGTCGTTTAGCAGACTTACAATAACTTAACATAACATAACGTTACATGTCATTTAGCAGACTTACAATAACTTAACATAACATAACGTTACATGTCGTTTAGCAGACTTACAATAACTTAACATAACATTACGTTACATGTCGTTTAGCAGACTTACAATAACTTAACATAACATAACGTTACATGTCGTTTAGCAGACTTACAATAACTTAACATAACATTACGTTACATGTCATTTAGCAGACTTACAATAACTTAACATAACATTACGTTACATGTCATTTAGCAGACTTACAATAACTTAACATAACATTACGTTACATGTCATTTAGCAGACTTACAATAACTTACATAACAGTACGAGACCTGAAAAAAGAGCTGGGCGACTGCAATGAGTGCGTCTCACAGGCGGAACATCGTATATCTGGCACTCAGGACGAGGTACTTTTGTGCATTTTGCAAAAGGAAAACAAGGATATGGAGAAGAAACTTTTGGACCTGGAGACCATGTCTCGTCTGAACAACTTAAGACTCGTGAATATGCCAGAAGGAGCCGAGGGAGCCAGTGTATGCGCGTTCTTAGAGTGTTGGATACGAGAGGCGCTGGGAGGGGATGAGACACCGCTGTCGCCATTCATATTGGAAAGAGCGCACAGGATTGGACCGAAGAGGGACATTACATCGCTGATAATGCGTTTTCTCAATTACAAAGACAAGCAGACGGTCCTCCAGGCTGCGAGGGACAGAAAGGACATTCCATACAACAATCAACAAGTTTGTTTCTATTCAGAATGGCCACAGGGCTGCTCCAGCAGAGGAAGGGGTTTGACCTTATCTGTGAGGAGCTGAGAAAGATGAACATCAGACATGGAGTGGCTTCTCCTGCTAAGCTTCTGGTGACTTATACACATATAGTGTCTTACACACATGTATTCAAAGCATCTGCAGAAGTGAATGTGTTCCTTAAGAAGCCATGAAGAGCAGGGACATGGAGGGACATAAGAGTCCAACATGAGACACGTGGACACAAATGACTGGCACTTTATGTAGCACGTTTCTTAGCCTGGTGATGTTAATGCTACGTTACTTGATGTTTATGTAACAAAACCAAAAGTGGCCATTTAATTGATTGGTGAGCAGGAGTTAAAACAACAGCAGCAGTATGATGTATGTATGTATGTATATATTTAGTAGTATGACAGTATTTATAATGTGATGATGTCATACAGTAAACCTAAAGCGTGGAATGACATGCGCCTCACATTGATCCAGTTCAAATGGTTAATGTGGATTCACGTGACGCCAGTAGACCTCAATAGATCTATATATGTGATATTCCTGATGTGTCCCAACATGTATTGAATGTAGAGGAAAAGTGGTTGATTGCATGTGCAACTGTAGGGAAATGATATTGTTCTGGAGAGGAAGACGTTTTTACTGTTCCTGTTTGGCCTTTACAACACACACCACTCTTCATATATCATCATTCATCAAAGAACTTCAGATCAATAAATGATTATCTATGCAAACCTGCACTCACACACACACACACACACACACACACACACACACGTTTTTTATCTACATGTAACCGATGATTCGTCAAGTGTTTCTAACATAAAGAACTCATTATTAACCCTTTATTGAACCTGTGTGTGTGTGTGTGATGCCTCTGGTCACTGTCCTCACAGTAGGAGACGCTGCACACTGTCCACTCTCACAGACGCACACACACACACACACACACGCACTCTCACAGACACACACACACGCCAAATAATCATGTTCCCTGTCGAGGCTGATATAAATCTGTACGGACCCAATTAAAGATGGCCTTCAGCGTGTCCACACACACGCACGCACGCACGCACGCACACACACACACACACACACACACACACACTGTTGTTGCCGCTCATGTAAAATAAAAACAGTGGAAAAAAAAGTCTTGAAAACATTTTTATAATTAGATTTTTAGAAACACACACACACGCGCGTGCGTGTGATCATGTGACCTGAAGTTAAAGGTGCAGAGTGAATTTCTATACATTCAACAGTGAAGATCATCATGTGATCAGCGAGCATGAAAACATGAATTTATTTAAAGTAGAAAAGAAAAGAAACAAAATGACAGAAAAGAAAGTTTTTGAATTTTAAATCTTTTTAAAAACAAAATCTAATGATTTTATTACAATAATCATAATTATTATTATCATGAGTCATGTGACAAAGATGGCGTCTCGTGTTGTTTAACGTCTTCAAACAGGCTGACGAGTCGATTGCAGACACACACACACACACACACACACAGGAAACAAAGGAACAATAATAACAATGATCCCTAAGCCCCGCCCCCTCCTCCTCTCAAACTTGATGGTTGTTGAACTTATTTTTAGTGTCACATGACGACGTGTCCCCGCCCACACACAGACACGCCACTGACCCCGCCACCGGTCATTGTCTATACGACTGCACGTCAACGCCGCCGCCGCCGCGCTTTGGCAGGTTTCCACTCCAATCTGTAATCTGTGGGTGAAGTACACAATCTGAAGTGACTGGATTATTCCAGCACACACACACACACACACACACACACTGTGTGTGTCGGTAACGTTGTGACCTCGCGCTCGACAAAGAAAACGATAAATGAGTGATTTGGGATTAAATGAGTTGTGTGTGTGTTGTCGCGCAGTTGTTGTGTGTGTTGTCGTGCAGTTGTGTGTGTCACAGGCGGCCGCTTCTGTTCACTTTAATTATTTTAATTAAACTTTGATTTCTGTGAGTCGTGAGACGCGGTGGAGACGGCGGCAATGGCGGCCTGTGTGTGTGTGTGTGTGTGTGTGTGTGTGTGTGTGTGTGTGTGTGCGTGCTACGCCCTGCTGAACAGACTGAACTCAAACACCATGTCAAGGTCTTAAAGGCATCAATCCCTCAAACTGAGCCACAGACGCCGCCGCGGTGGTGATGGCGGCGATGATGGCGAGGAGGAGGGGGAGGAGACTGTCCCGCGGTTCAAACACGCTCTAATAATTTTGTCTTCCTGAAAGAAAGAGAGACAGAACAGGAAGAGGTGTCTTCACAGAAGTCCAGGGAGAGGCGTGGACGTGCTGAGGACCTGGGGGCGTGTCCACAGTTGGTCATGCGTGCGTTAAAGCGACAGTCGCGGTCTCGGCGCCGCCGCAGGACGACGAGTGAAGTTGGACAGGATTCACGAGGAGACGTCGCCGAGAGGAGCTTTGACTTGTGACTCACTGACGCGCCAAAGGCCAACAGCCCCGCCCACCGCCGCCATCTTGTTTTCGTCTTCTTTTAGAAATTCTTTTTTTCCACGACGACCGAGACGCCATGTTTGTTTGTTTTCAGCTCGTTTACAATGAAAGTCGTTTTTAGATTTAACGTAAAAGTGTAAAATAATTTAAGGCTGAAGCAGAGTGAAGAAAATAAAAAAGAAAGATTCAAATAAAAAACCAGCTCCTGTTGTTGTTTTTCTTCTTCTTCTTCTTCTTCTACTGACGCTGAACACGCTCGAAGTTCATGCATCGACCCTGAAAAACACACAGAATTGTTATTATTATTATGTGTATTATTGTTATTATTATTGTTATTATTATAATTATTATTGTTATTACTATTATTATATTTTATTATTGTCATTATTATAATTATTATTGTTGTTGTTATCATAATTATTATTTTATTATTGTTATTATATTTTATTATTGTTATTATTATAATTATTTGTAATATTGTTATAATTATTATTGTTGTTTTTCTGATTGTTATTATTATTATTGTTATTATTATAAGTATTATTGTTATTTTTATTATTATTATTTCCATCATTTCATATCATATTTGAATTAAATTAAAAATGCTTCATATTTAAATATTATTATAAATTATAATTGAAATATTCTTTCTGAGTAAAGTTTAACATCCTTTATTAAACGTATGATTTGGACAAATTTAAAGGAAGAAAATCATCAATGAAAACATATTGAGATCAATTTCAGAAATGAAACAAATCAATAAATCGATAAGTTAATAAATCTGATGAATCAGAAATCAATCAGATTAAAGTGAAACAATAGTCAAAAATAACAAATAAGTAAAATTATGAATTTAACAAAAAACAACAACAATAATAATCAAATAATAATAATAAATAATACTTATTAAATGGATAAATGAACAGATTGTGTGTGTGTGCAGCTGCATGTTGAACAACACACTGACACCAAGAGGGCGCTCTGACACAGAGAATGTCCACACACACACGTTTGTGTAGCATTCACAGTGAGGACCTTCCCTAACCCTAACCATCACAACTAAGTGCCTAACCTTGACCTTTAACCCTGACCTTTGATATACCTGATAAACACACACACACACACACACACACATATATATACTGTATATATGTATATGTTTAAAAATAGAGCGGACCTTATTTCTCCATTTCCTTTTAAATGATTGTTCTTTGCAGTTAAATGTCTGTAACGTTCTCTTCATGTTTTACGTGTGCTGATAAAACCAGAGTCACATTCCTTGTATGTGTTCACATACTTGGTCAATAAAGCTGATTCTGATCAAACAAAATGTCCTCACAAAGACACAAGAACACACACACACACACACACTTCACTTCAATTTTTCAGGAAATGACGTGAAAAACGGTCGAGTCAGCAAAAAAGAACTGCGTTTGAAGCGAAACAAACCTCTGTGATAACGTTTTATGTTTAATTTTATAAAATAAAATAAATGTTTCATGTTTAAATCATTGGTTGTACTTTCAGAAGAAGAAGAAGAAGAAGAAGAAGAAGCAGCAGCAGCAGAAGAATGGCGGTGGTTTTATCTTCCATCTGGACTAAAGTGCACAAACACGTGGAGGATTTGGAGTTATAATCCAGCTGAAAGATGCTTCTTTTGCAGAGATAATCTTGAGGATTTGAAAGATTTGATCATCACAGCAGACTTTTCTTCTTCTTCTGTCACTTTAACAGTAGCTTAGTTAATCAGAGGATTAGTTAAACTAACAAACACACTCTGATCAAACTCAACACACCACATCTCCTCTACATGCACCTGGACCCGGACCCGGACCCGGACCCGGACCCGGACCCGGACCTGGACCTGGACCCGGACCACTTTACGGAACACGTCCACAACAGAGACAAGAACATCAAATTCACCCGTGAGGTCAAAGTCAATACCTGGACCTTCTGAGGCTGGGCTGTGAACACCCACAGGGACCAGAACCTGCTGTTTGACTCCGCCCACACATTGGAGCACAAACTCAGTGTCATCAGAAGTCAACACCTGTGTTAGAGCTGAGATTATTTACACTCACATGCTCATGAATCATCTTTAAATGTTTAAATGTCACACTCAACTTATTTAAGACGCAGTAAACTAACGAGGAGGGAACGCGGTGGAGACGCGGACGCAAAACATGACACTCACTTTACTTATCACACACACACAGTAGATAGTGGAGTTATTAGTGTGAGTACAGTAAAGTCTCACGCACTCGATCTGTCCAACTGACTCAGACTCTGAAGGCAACGCTGCGCACACACACACACACACGCACGCACACACGCGCACACACACACACACACACACGCACGCACGCACACACACACACACACGCGCACGTCGGTGTCTCTGCAGCTTCATTAGCAGCAGTTACATCATCTCTGGTGAAAACGTCACATGTCATCAGAGGCTTCATTCTTTATCACAGAGACAGAGGAACCTTCACAGACCTGCTCACACGGTTACCACCTCCTCCACTCAATGTGAGGAAGCAACGGAGCACAACAGAGTGTGTGTTGGTGAGTAATGAAAACACTGGAGAACAGTCGAGAGAACAGAGAACAGCTGAGAGAACAGAGAACAGCTGAGAGAACAGAGAACAGCCGAGAGAACAGAGAACAGCTGAGAGAACAGAGAACAGCTGAGAGAACAGCTGAGAGAACAGCCGAGAGAACAGAGAACAGCTGAGAGAACAGAGAACAGCCGAGACAACGGAGAACAGCTACGAGAACAGTGAACAGCTAAGAGAACAGCTGAGAGAACAGAGAACAGCCGAGAGAACAGCTGAGAGAACAGCCGAGACAACAGAGAACAGCCGAGAGAACAGCTGAGAGAACAGAGAACAGCCGAGAGTACAGCTGAGAGAACAGAGGACAGCCGAGGGAGAGAGGATTGCTGTGTTCTACACCAGTGGTCCCCAACCTCCGGGCTGCGGACCGGTACTGGTCCGTGGGTCAATTCTGAACGTTTTATCTTAGAGAATTACAGGATTCTCTCCGCCACGTCTGTCTGTCTGTCTGTCAGTAGGTCTGTCTGTCAGTAGGTCTGTCTGTCAGTAGGTCTGTCTGTCTGTCAGGACACTCGCCTCGGTCACTAACCGCTGCGCTCAGTGTCGTCATTACGAGGACGCTGCTAATAAAGTTGCACATTCTCATTATATAATAAAAACATTTATTATTATAGTTAGAAAAGAGCAGTTTTAATGACGCTCATATCATTTTATTTTGTTGTATTTTTACATTAAAGGCCGGTCCGCTCATTTAGACTATAATATATTATAATTATTATTATTGTTATTATTGAACTGACTGAGTCACACTTTACATTCATTTACATAAGAATCACAACATCGTTACAGTGACCTGTGACACATGACAACAACAGCAACACGTTTTTATGAATCAGTGAAATGAACGAGTGAAGGTGTTTAACCAAACACAACCTCATCATTGTCATATTTACATGTTTATTCATAAACGTGATCATGTGACAGCGGCGGCTTCATGTGAACAACCTTCACTACACATTACATTCATGTAAACACAACATGAGCGGCTGAATTAAATATTCACTGTGAACATATTCACCACATTCACCACATCATACACACACACACACACACACACACACAGCGCTGACGTTAACAATAATCTCATGTAATTAAAGCTCTCGTTGAACACTTTGATTTTAATATGTGAAAAAAACTGTGCTCTGACCAGTCTGAGGCATTCTGGGAAATAAAAGACGACATCAGTTCACATCGTATCAGGGGGAGGGGGAGGGGGAGGGGGAGGGGGAGGGGGAGGAGGTGCAGGTACCAGCCCCGAGTCGACCACCCAAACACAACAACACACATCAGCTAATGGAGAGGAAGACGTGTGTGTGTGTGTCTGTGTGTGTGTGTATGTGTGTGTGTCTGTCTGTGTGTGTGTGTGTGTCTGTGTGTATGTCTGTGTGTATGTCTGCGTTTGTGTGTGTGTGTGTCTGTCTGTCTGCATGTGTGTCTGTCTGTCTGCGTGTGTGTCTGTCTGTGTGTGTGTCTGTCTGTCTCTGTGTATGTGTGTGTGTCTGCGTTTGTGTGTGTGTGTCTGTCTGCGTGTGTGTGTCTGTCTGTCTCTGTGTGTGTGTGTGTGTGTGTGTGTCTGTGTGTGAAGAAAGAGTTTTTCTTTTCTTGAAACACAACAATAAAATGTAAGAGAATAAATATTAAATTATAATATTAAAATATCTGTTTATTATTGTTTTACCTTTGAACACAAACATGTTTTAATCTACAAACATTAGCTTTAAAGAACAAATAAAAATCACTGTGTTTTTTGCTTTAATACAATAATTCATTATAATTCCTGTCATTTGTTTAGATTTAAATCAGCAGTTGTATGAATGTTTATGTGTTTAAGCTTTAATGTCATTTATTATCACATTAACTGATTGTATGGCTTTATTCTCTTTAAGGAGCCAATAATCAAACATCTGTCGAAACACATTATAGATGTTTTTATCTTCATTTAAATATTAGTAACAGCAGATGAAAGGATTATATTTATATGAATATTTCATCAAAACATCTGTAGAATAACACGTGTGTGTGTGTGTGTGTGTGTCACTCATCTGTCCTACTTTTCCTCTGTTCATGTACAACTAAACAACTAATCTGGTTAACAAGAGAGAGCAGGTCGTAGTTAAAGCTGTCACTTCTATGTGTGTGTGTGGTGGGAGGGGTCAGTGGGTGAATGGGGGGGTCAGCTGCTACTTGTTAAGACTAACAAGGTCGTCCACTGAGAGGACTAATGAGGACTAATGAGGACTAATGAGGCTCGGGGTTCATTCACAGCAGACCTCTCTTAAACCCTAAACTCTAAAAACTCAGTCTAACCAGCAACAATAACAACTTATCATTAACTAACCAGACGAGTCCAGCAACAATAACAACTTATCATTAACTAACCAGACGAGTCCAGCAACAATAACAACTTATCATTAACTAACCAGACGAGTCCAGCAACAATAACAACTTATCATTAACTAACCAGACGAGTCCAGCAACGATAACAACTTATCATTAACTAACCAGACGAGTCCAGCTAGATACAACAGCAACCAATGAAAAAGCATCCAAATAAGAACGGTCTATTGAAGGGTTACTCGTCCTGTGAGATACTCACAAAGTCCAAATACAATCAACCAACTTTAACCAACCTCAATCAATCAATCAACCAACCAACCAATCAACTTCAACAATTGTCACCATCATCTTCATCACTGGTCTTCTTTGATCTCTGCTTCTCCAGATGTTTGGTGTTCTTTTATTATATCTATATATATATATAGATATACATATATATATATATATATATATATATATACATACACATATCTATATATATATATATATATATCCTATACAAACTCATCCACATACATATATACACATGTGTATGTGTATGTATATATATACATGTATAGGAGTGAGGAAGACGGCGGCGCGCATGGACACAGCGGCTCGGTGCTTTGTATGGAAGTGTGTGTTAGTTTTGTTTACCTTGACGTCTACATTGAGCTGGGCGAACAACATCTACAACTGGCCTGAACTTCTTAGGATGGGTTATAGCAACGAGAGAAGCGTTACAACAGAGTTTCTCCGTTTCCACGACATCCCTGCAGACATAACGTGGAGTCCCGGCTCCCCACGGATCATCACCCCCACGGGCAGGCGACGGAGACGGCCAAGTGGAAAGGGAACTTGACTTGTAACCGGAAGGTCGCTGGTTCAAATCCCCACCCGGCCAAAAAAGGGCTGGGGTACCCCTGAGCAAGGTACCCAACTCCCAATGCTCCCCGGGCGCTACTCATTGCAGCAGCCCACTGCTCCTAATTCTAGGATGGGTCAAATGCAGAGAATATCAGTCAGTCTGAGACTGAGAGTAATTTCCCTAAGGGGATTAATAAAGTATCTAAAATTAAAAAAAAAAAAAAAAATTAAGGGAGAGGAAGCAAAAGCGAGGCTGCAGGGCCGGCGTGCTAGCGAAGCTACGGAGGCAGCCTGTTAAAGCACCGCTTCCTAGTGCTTTGCTCACCAACGCCAGATCCCTAGTCAACAAAACGGGCCAGACCTGGAGGTGTTCAGTGACAGTGTGCTGAGCTACATTAAACACTGCACAGACACTGTTACAGTTGAGAAACACATCCACTCCCGTGGTAATGTAGTGCTTGGAGAAGCTCATCGGGAAGCACATCATGACCTTCATCCCCCCCCTTGTTCAACACACACCAGTTTGCCTACAGAGGACTCCATGCTGCCCTGTCCCACCTAGAACATCAGGGGAGCTATGCACGGATGCTCTTTATAGACTTTAGCTCTGCTTTTAACACCATCCTCCCCCACAGACTGGTGACCAAGCTGTCGGACATTGGACTACCACACTCCACCTGCCTCTGGATTAAGGACTTTCTGACAGAGCGCATCCAGAGGGTCAGAGTGGGCCCCCACCTCTCCACAGCCATCAGCCTCAGCACTGGCTCACCACAGGGCTGTGTGCTGAGCCCCCTCCTTTACACACTCTACACCCCGACCCACCACAGCAACACCATCGTCAAGTTCGCTGACGACACCACAGTAGTGGGGCTCATCTCAGGGGAGGATGAGTCTGCCTACAGGGAGGAGGTGGAGCGACTGACAGCGTGGTGCCGCGACAACAACCTGCTCCTGAACACAACCAAGACCAAGGAGCTGGTTTTTGACTTCAGGAAAAAGAGACACAACATCTGTGGTCTGTGTGGAGAGGGTCTCATACTTCTGCTTCCTGGGAGTTACCATCAGCGATGGCCTGACCTGGGGACTTCACACTGTAGAGCTGGTGAGGAAGGCCCAGAAAAGACTCTACTTCCTGAGGGTTCCCAGGAAAAACAACACTGCAGAGAAACTTCTGGTGTCCTTCTACCACAGCCCTGTAGAGAGCATATATATATATACATGTGTATATATACACATGTATATATATATACATGTATGTACATATATATGTGTATATATGTATATATATATATACATACATGTATATATATGTGTATATATACACATATATATATACATACATGTATATATATATGTGTATATATACACATATATATATATATACATGTATGTACATATATATGTGTATATATGTATATATATATATACATACATGTATATATATATGTGTATATATACACATATATATATACATACATGTATATATATATGTGTATATATACACATATATATATATATACATGTATGTACACACACACACATTTATATATACAGTATATATATACATATTACTTTTTTGGTTCTTTGTTTAATTTTCCTTGTTTCCTGTTTTATTTTGTAGTTCTCCTTTGTTTAACGTCAGAGATATAAAAAGATTCTATTTTATATCTTTTATTTTGCTGGTATGTCAGCTAATTAAGCCCCCCCCCCCCCCCCCCCATGCTTCATTTATTCCAGTTTGATTCTAATTATGTGTTCATCACAGAATCTCACGCTCTGTGCTTTCACATGAATGTCATTTATTTCTCATTAAAGTCTTTTATTGTGAAATGAGTTTTCTCTCTCTGATGTAAACACAGGTTTCTGTGAGTGTCACAGTCGCAGCCATAACAATGTTACATTAAAATTAGATAACAAATTATTTCTTTCTGTGTTTCGATCCACAATTTTCATTTGGGTTCATCCCTACTATGAATGGATGAAATAATCCATACATATTATTATTATTATTTTTGTTATCATTATTATTATTATTATTAGTATTATTGTTATTATTATTATCATCATAAATAAATCAATAATTAGTTTCAGACCTAGTTTGTCTTATAATAAAGTTAGCGATTCATTTAGTAATTGATTAATAGTTGATTTTGAGATTTCTGTGGAGCTTTTTAACGTTCACTGATGCATCATTCATTCATTCATCCAGAGACAGACACAGAGACAGAGACTGAGTCAGAACAAGGCCACCTCCCCCTCCTCTACCTGCTGTCCCTGGTGGACGGTGCTAACTTGGCTCTGAAGTGCCTCGGCATCTCTCCCTCCCTCCCTCTCTCTCTCCCTCCCTCTCTCCCTCACATGTGTGTATTTGTGCCTGGGGCGAGTTGGGCGCTGCAGCTGTGTCCACCCCCGCTCTACCTTTGGTGTTGGACGCCCTCAGGCAGGAAGAGAGACAAACTGTTTCACTGTGGTTTCCTGTCTCTGCGTCTGCTGACAATCCAGCAGGCTGCGGGGGGGGGGGGGGCAGCACTGAGGGAGGGAGGGAGGGGGAGGGGTCAGCGGCGTGGACACCCACCTCCCTGAGCTGATCAGATGTCTGCACTAACCTGTTTCCTCACACCTGTACGAGTCTATGTAAACCATCACACACTCACTGCCCCCCCCCCCCTCACCCTCTGCCTCACACACTGAAGCTGCCAGAGGACACTTCACACTGTTCAAGTCAAGTTTAGACAGAAAACTAAAACCACAACAGGCTTCAGAAAAAAACTCTAATTTATAATAATCTACACATTATATAGAATCTATACATTATGTGGATTCTATACATTATATAGAATCTATTCATTATATGGATTCTATACATTATATAGAATCTATACTTTATATGGATTCTAAACATTATATAGAATCTATTCATTATATGGATTCTATACATTATATAGAATTTATTCATTATATGGATTCTATACATTATATAGAATTTATTCATTATATAGAATATGTACATTATATAGAATCTATTCATTATATGGATTCTATACATTATATAGAATCTATTCATTATATAGAATCTGTACATTATATAGAATCTATTCATTATATAGAATCTTTACATTATATGGAATCTATTCATTATATAGAATCTGTACATTATATAGAATCTATTCATTATATAGAATCTGTACATTATATAGAATCTATTCATTATATAGAATATGTACATTATATAGAATCTATTCATTATATGGATTCTATACATTATATAGAATCTATTCATTATATAGAATCTGTACATTATATAGAATCTATTCATTATATAGAATCTGTACATTATATAGAATCTATTCATTATATAGAATCTTTACATTATATGGAATCTATTCATTCTATAGAATCTATTCATTATATGGATTCTATACATTATATAGAATCTATTCATTATATGGATTCTATACATTATATAGAATCTATTCATTATATAGAATCTGTACATTCTATATAATCTATTCATTATATAGAATCTGTACATTATATGGAATCTATTCATTCTATATAATCTATACATTATATAGAATCTATTCATTATATAGAATCTGTACATTATATAGAATCTATTCATTATATAGAATCTTTACATTATATAGAATCTGTACATTATATAGAATCTATTCATTATATAGAATCTTTACATTATATAGATTCTATACATTATATAGATTGTACTCTCTCACACACACACACTGACCTGATCTGCAGACGTTGGTCTCATGAGTGAAACTCTGTGGTATTGTCGTCGTAGCAGAGCACACACAGCGTCCAGACGACCCTGAGCAAACACACACATTTATTAGTATTAGTATTATAACCAGCAGGTAACCAGGTAACCAGGTAACTAGCAGGTAAGTGCTCACCTTGATGGGCGTGTACCACTTGTGTTGGGGCTGCTGCTGAACTGGAGCTGGATTTCTAGGACGCTGGACCATGGGTTCATCTGTTTCCTCTGGAACTGTCACCACAGCGTTCTTAGCTTTCTCCAGCCGAGCCCCCTCCTCTGTGGAACCTTTCTCCCCCCAACGCACCTGAACACACACACAACACACACCTGAACACACACACAACACAGACCTGAACACACACACAACACACACCTGAACACACACACAACACAGACCTGAACACACACACAACACACACCTGAACACACACACAACACAGACCTGAACACACACACAACACACACCTGAACACACACCTGAACACACACACAACACAGACACCTGCTCTTCTTGTCTTGTTCTTCTTCTCCGCAAACAGGAGCAGGAGCTTCAGAGATGAAGAGTGCCCAAACCTTAACCCAGGTAAACAGAAAGACAAGCAGCAGCAGCAGCAGCAGCAGCAGCAGCAGCAGCAGCAGCATCATCATCAACAGCAGCAGCAGCATCATCATCAGCAGTAGCATCATCATCATCAGCAGCAGCATCATCATCATCATCATCAGCAGTAGCATCATCATCAGCAGCAGCATTCTGGGAAATCCCTGCAACTTCCTCCAGGAAGTTGAGAAACTGAGAAACAGAAGGAGGACGAGGAGGATGTGTCACGTTTACAGCGACGCTCCATCCTTCATCCCTGCAAACACTTGATTCTATCAGACCTGGACAGACGAGGACACAGAGACATGAGTGGACAGACGAGGACACAGAGACATGAGTGGACAGACGAGGACACAGAGACATGAGTGGACAGACGAGGACACAGAGACATGAGTGGACAGACGAGGACGAGCTGTCACAGAGACATGAGTGGACAGACGAGGACACAGAGACATGAGTGGACAGACGAGGATGAGCTGTGATAGACATGAGTGGACAGACGAGGACACAGGGACAGGAGTGGAGTGAATGGATGGTGGACATTTCTTGGTTTCATGTATACAATCTATAGATTCATGTTGAAAACACAGCAGGTAAATCTCTGGCGTGAGTGGGTGGGACTCTCCTGCAGGCTCCGCCCCCCCCCCCCCCCCCCCCCCCGCTCGTGTAAGAACGATGAAAAGTGACCTCTGACCTCCATCCGTTTGATTCCTCCGGCTCCTCGGCCTCCGTAGTACGACGCGTCCACTGTTGGCCATTTGCTCTTTGGCAGAGCCTCGGGTTCCTGAGGAAGACGAGGATAAACACACGTGTGTGTGTGTGTGTGTGTGTGACTGTTTATTCACACTGTCATAAACACACATGTGCTGTTGATTCACTCTGTCACATTCATCACTGAGTCATTTCCTGTGAACAGTAAACACGTTCAGATGTAAATAAAGAACACAAGTTTTTAACTGAAGAAAGTTTAGCTTAGCTTAGCATCAGGACTCAACAGAATCATGTTTTCACAACAAACGTGAAGTTTTATTATTCATGTGATCCATCTGTGATTACTCTGCACAGCTGACTTTCCTCCTGTAGCTAATGCTAAGCCAACAATTATCCAAGGACAAATACTGAGCTAGCTCCCCTGAAGCTAGTGCTAAGCTAACCTCTCTCCTTGAGTTAACACTAGCCTAATTCTTCTGAAGCTAGTGCTAAGCTAACCTCTCTTCTGGTGTTAATACAAAGCAAACTCTGCTGAAGCTAGTGCTAAGCTAATCTTCAGTAGTTAGCTAACTACAGAACCTGAGGGTCAATATTCTCCAGGGGCTAATGCTAAGCTAACTGTGTTTAGTAAAGTAAAGTTAACTTCCTTGCTCAGTTTTGGCCCCGCCCTCTACACACACACACATTAGCTTCTAGCTTGTTTTTTTCTAGCCGGAGCCTGAACTGAGACACGTATATTCAGTGTCCCTAATGCTAAGCTAGCGCACATCAATAATCCTTTCATGTGTTTTTGTAAATGTGTGAATGTTCACACTCACAGGAGGCGGCGGCCGAGAAGGAGGCAGCGGTGGAGGCGGGTCTTTGATGACCTGGATAAACAGAAGAGAAAAAAAGAGCATCAGCGCTCACACACACACACACACACACACACACACACACACACACACACACACATTTTCCCTCGTGCAAAATCAAGAAACGCTGAAAAACAAACTTGTTGACGGGGGAGAAAGCGAGGGAGTGCACAGGGAGAGCGACGACGCCCGTTTAGCGGCTAATTAATTGAACGAGATTCAACGACGACCGGCATCGTAAAGTCCTGAGGAGTTAATTAACTCCAACGAGAGGAGGAGGAGGAGGAGGAGGAGGAGGAGGGGGAGGCACTGAGCCAACATACACACACACACAGTCTCAGCCGTGTCATTAGTATTGTTTTTAGTGGATCTGTCTGTCTGTCTGTCTGTCTGTGTTTCTGCCAATATGACCAACAGAGGGCGACAGAGGCTTGTTGCGTGAATGAAGTGAAGTCTGCCATCTCTGATTGTTTATTTATGAACAAAAGAGACTCTGCGATCTCTACGTCACATGATCACGTCTTTATCTCACTGTCACACTGACATCTGTAAACCACTCACTCTCCGACACCAAAGTCCAGAGAGGACATTTTTAACTTTCCTGATTTTAACTGCTGCTCCTCTGCTGCCTCGTGTGGTCACGTTGTGTCACTGTTGATCTATTATATCCATCTATCTATTATATCTATCTATCTATCAATTATATTTATCTATCTATCTTTCTATCTATTATATCTATCTACAGTATCTATCAATTATATCTATCTATCTATTATATCTATCTATCTATCATATCTATCTATCTATTATATCTATCTATCTATCTATCATATCTATCTATTATATCTATCTATCTATCTATATCTATCTATCTATCTATCATATCTATCTATCATATCTATCTATCTATTATATCTATCTATCTATCTATCATATCTATCTATTATATCTATCTATCTATTATATCTATCTATCATATCTATCTATTATATCTATCTATTATATCTATCTATCATATCTATCTATCATATCTATCTATCTATTATATCTATCTATCTATTATATCTATCTATCTATCTATCATATCGATCTATTATATCTATCTATCTATTATATCTATCTATTATATCTATCTATCTATCTATTTATTATATCTATCTATTAAAATGAAGAGCGAGGAACAGCCTCTCAAACTCAGGAAGCTCCGCCTCTCAGAGTTTACTCTCCAAACAAATGATAAACAAAGAAAAAATGATGGTTCCACAGCTTGTTTGACCTCTGTGCTGGCACCAGGCCATGTGTGTGTGTGTGTGTGTGCGTGTGTGTGTGTGTGTGCATGTGTGCGTGCATGTGTGTGTGTGTGTGTGTGTGTGTGTGTGCGTGTGTGTGTGTGTGTGCGTGTGTGTGTGTGTGTGCATGTGTGTGTAGCTGGCAGACTGAGGGTTTAAATATTAACAAGCCACACATGGCCCTCCTCTTGTGCTGCGTCCCTGGATGGAAGCAACAGCAGCTCCCTCCACCAAGACAAACACGTCGTGGTCCAGACATGCTGCAGGGGGTTTACATTTTAATGCCTTTGTTGGTTTTCCAAAATATGCTTCCATCTCATTCTGGACCAGCTCCCTGCAGGTCCACAAAGCCAGGTGATGGGGGGGGGGGGTTTATCAGATGTGAGTAGAAAAGGGCCGGGGTGCACCATCTGCAGCCCCCCCCCCCCCCCCCCCTCCTCTGTGTGTGTGTGTGTGTGTGTGTGAATGGTTGAGACACAAGGTGAAGTCTTCACTGAACATCAGGAAATAAACTGAGATTTAAATCTGTGATTTAATGAAAACAAAAACATGTCACGTTTGAAATCCAAAGTTCAGATTGACCTCAGTGACACAAAGTGACCACACGAGGCAGCAGAGGAGCAGCTGTGTGTGTGTGTGTGTGTGAGTGGTTTACAGACGTCTGTCTCACAGTGAGATAAAGACGTGACCATGACGCAGCTTTCATGAACTCTTCAAAAACAACGTGTAATGTTCCTTTAATGAGACTGAAATCCTCTCAGAAAAACAAGGACGCTTACGTTTGTCACTAAAGACGAAAACAGTCTGTTTGACAAGATTATAGAAAATAATGTACGTATTTTAATCTGCAGCAGGATTTAAAAGAGATTAAAGTAAGTGTGTGTGTGTGTCAGGTGAGTCCAGCACTCACACTCCTCCTCCTCCTCCTCCTCCTCCTCCTCCTCATCGCTGTCATGTTTATTTGTCTCTTCTCATCCACAGGAAGTAGTCTCTCTCTGACTTCCTGTTTGAGGTTCTTCCTGTGAGTGTGGGTGTGTGTGTGTACATCCACAAACCCACTGAAAGTAAACTGCCGGTTTGTGGTTGAAGCAGGTTTTTACAGAGTTTCCCTGAACGCGTCGTGCACTGAAACCACTTCCTAAAACATGTTTACATTTAAATAAAAAAAACTTCCTTCATATGAAACAGGAAGTTTGTTTGCAACAGATCAACGACTGAATATTACCACACGAGATGATGATGATGATGATGATGATGGTTATCATTATAATGATAATAATGATCATTATTATCATTATAATATGATTATTATGAGGATTATAATTCTTACTGCACGTCATGTAACACGTCTTATGAAAATAAAGTGTTGAGGTTAGAATGAGGACAAACACTGAGGGCGTCACACGGTGGCTCAGTGGAGAGTCAACAGTTGGACAGTTCGGACCCAGGTTTGACCCCAGGCTGTTTTTTTTAAAATGATCTTTTTATTTAGAAAGGCAGATTTGCATCACATCCAATAAATACAACCTTAGTCATTCAAGGTCATAGGAAAGGATGGACGAGAAAGTCCTGATGATTTTGTCCACAGACCACTTGTGATCTCGTTGAGAACAATAACAGAACGAGCACAAGACATCACATAAGAAAGAGGGCACGAGTTCAGTCAAACCAAATCAGATCGGATTGCTTTCACACACACACGTGGACAAAATTGTTGGTACCCTTCGGTTAATGAAAGAAAAACTCACAATGGTCACAGAAATAACTTGAATCTGACAAAAGTAATAATAAATAAAAATCCTATTAAATTTAACCAATGAAAGTCAGACATTGCTTTTCAACCATGCTTCAACAGAATTATTTAAAAAAATAAACTCATGAAACAGGCCTGGACAAAAATGATGGTACCCTTAACTTAATCTTTTGTTGCACAACCTTTTGAGGCAATCACTGCAATCAAACGACTCCTGTAACTGTCATTGAAACACTCCAGTTGTCTCAGGTTTGAAGGGTGCATTTTCCAGACAACATGTTTCAGCTCCTTCCAAAGATGCTCAATAGGATTTAGGTCAGGGCTCATAGAAGGCCACTTTAGAATAGTCCAGTGTTTTCCTCTTAGCCATTCTTGGGTGTTTTGGGTCATTGTCCTGTTGTAAGACCTATGACCTGCGACTGAGACCAAGCTTTCTGACACTGGCCAGCACATTTCTCTCTAGAATCCACTGATAGTCTTGAGATTTCATTGTACCCTGCACAGATTCGAGACACCCTGTGCCAGATGCAGCAAAGCAGCCCCAGAACATAACAGAGCCTCCTCCATGTTTCACAGTAGGGACAGCGTTCTTTTCTTTATATGCTTCATTTTTCTGTCTGTAAACATAGAGCTGATGTGCCTTGCCAAAAAGTTCCATTTTTGTCTCATCTGTCCATAGGACATGCTTCTAGAAGCTTTGTGGCTTGTCAACATGCAGTTTGGCAAATTCCAGTCTGGCTTTTTTATGATTTGTTGTCAACAATGGTGTCCTCCTTGGTCGTCTCCCATTAAGTCCACTTTGGCTCAAACAACGACAGATGGTACGATCTGACACTGATGTTCCTTGAGCTTGAAGTTCACCTTTAATCTCTTTAGAAGTTTTTCTGGGCTCTTTGTTACCATTCGTATTATCCGTCTCTTTGATTTGTCATCAATGTTCCTCCTGCGACCATGTCCAGGGAGGTTGGCTACAGTCCCATGGATCTTACATTTCTGAATAATATGTGCAACTGTAGTCACAGGAACATCAAGCTGCTTGGAGATGGTCTTAGAGCCTATACCTTTAACATGCTTGTCTATAATTGTCTTTCTAATCTCCTGAAACAAGTCTTTCCCTCGCTTTCTCTGGTCCATGTCACCAACCAGCACAGTGACTACCTGTAGCCCTATATATAGGTCTGACTGATTACAAGTTTGTAGACACCTGTGATGCTAATTAGTGGACACACCTTGAATTAACATGTCCCTTTAGTCACATTATTTTCAGTCTTTTCTAGGGGTACCATCATTTTTGTCCAGGCCTGTTTCATGAGTTTATTTTTTTAAATAATTCTATTGAAGCATAGTTGAAAAGCAATGTCTGACTTTCATTGGTTAAATTTCATAGAATTTTTATTTATTATTACTTTTGTCAGATTCAAGTTATTTCAGTGACCATTGTGAGTTTTTCTTTCATTAACCGAAGGGTACCAACAATTTTGTCCACGTGTGTACTCAGTCTATTTGGACCACAATGAGGGAAACATGAATCCATAATCCATTCATCAATGGTGGGTGGTTCAGTACAGTCAGCATGTTTACATGAAATACATTTGTCATATGTTTGTGTAAGATGATCCCAGTGAGGTCTTATTGCCTGACAGTCCCAAAACATATGAACGTGGTTTGGCTTCATTCCACCCACAAAGTCTCCAACAAGCGTCCCCGTTGCCCTGATGTCTTTTCTGAATAGGTGAAATAAGAAATGTTGCCAGGTGTTTGATCCGGTGGAGAATCATTGTTGATGTGTGATCATTACCTTTCCTTCTTTTTCCCATGTTGTGTGTTCTCTGGTTTAGATCATTGTATGGCATTAGAGAACTTCATGTTCTCAAAGATCATGTTGTTGCCTGATGATAAAAATACCTCCATCAGCCCTGACTCACCTTTTGCTAACAGCTCATTTTTTTGTTTTTTTGTTAAAATAGTGTCTCACTTGTCCATGATCCTTCGGTAGGTCTTCAAAACTCTGAAATGTCCCTTTGTGGACAAATGAGTACTAGGTAGTTAAAGCAACCACCTCATCATTTTCGATGCTTCAGAAAGCTGCCTGTTACAGAGTCTTCTGGGATTTCCTGTTCTACTTGTCATTTGTTATCACATCGTAGGGCAGTTATTGGGATTTATCACCGTGCCTTCTACAGGCAGACTAAAGGCCTCAGCTGGATGTAAGCAGAGAAGGCTCATTCCACCTTTTTCTTTTCTTAATTGCAGCGTCTTAAATTGAATTCTGGCCTTTTTCCCTTGCCATAAATACCTCACTATCATTTTATCCCATTCTAAGAACTGCTTAGATGGTATTTCGACTGGCAAACACTGAAAAAGGAAGAATATTCATCCTGATTCTATCCGGGAGCTTCAACTGAAAAAGGGAATAACATTCCATCTATGGATCAGACCTGTAGTTGATATCATACAATCTGGAGAAGTTTGGAGGCAGTGACACCCCCAAATGTTTGATGGAGGGTCAGAGTGAAATGTTAACACTTGAGTGTCTTATACTTTAAATCGTCAGCAAATAGGGCCCGATTTTGCCCCCCTGAAGTCATTGTTACCCCCTTTATATCTGATCTCTGCCTGATCCACTGACTCATGGGTTTTCTAAACACGGCAAAGAGGACACACTTGTCTCGTTCCTCTTTCCAGAATGAATGAATGGGTTAGATCTCCACTGATTTGAAGTCTAGCTGTTGGTTTGTTGTAAAGTGCTGTAAATGTGTCACTTCTAGTTGTGTGGAAGCACTTTATATAAAAATGACCACCTCACTGATTCGAATGCTTTCTCTGCATGGAAACTCAGTATCAGTGGGTCAAAGCCAGTCTGGTCCTCATGTATTAATATGAGTTCCATTCTTTTAGACAATATGGATGTGAATAGTTTAGAATCATTATTCAGAAGAATTACAGCACGATAATTCCCACATTCCTCAGGTCTGACTGAAACCATTGCCTCCTTCCATGTTTTTGTTTTCCAACGTTTTTAATAATGTTGGAATGATTTGATTTTGCATGATTTGTACCATTCAGTGGGAAAAGCATCTGTCCCTGGAGACTTCCCCCCGTTCATTCTCCTGATTGCTAATTGAATTTCTTCTTTTGTTATTTTACATTTGGATCATCAGTGATCTTTGGGAGATTTATCAGAGCATCAATCTGGTTGTCGTTGGGAATATAATGTTTTATAGTATTTTCGGAAGCACTCTTTTTCATTTGTTGCCATTTGTTTTTCTCATAGTATTGTTGCTTTGTAAAAAGAAGCTTTTTATTTCATCTATTTCCTTTTTCAGTTTTATAATCTTACATTTGTCTAAATCTTTCAGTGTTTGTTGCTTCATTTTCTTCTCATATGAGCAGATGGCTATTATTTGACCCCTAATCATCCCAGAGGAGAGGTGGAGTCACTTCTTCATTATCGTTATTCTCCAAATACAACTGAATTTCACCTTTCAACTTATCTTTAATAATTGGGTTATTCAGAATGTTTGACTTCTTCTTCTTCTTCTTCTTCTTATTCAGATGGAGTGACATATAAACGGGACCATGATCTGAAATAGTACTGGTCTTGTTTCACACGTATCCACCCAGAAAAGATCTCCTTTAAGGCTGAAAAAGTAGACCTGGTGAACGGTCTCGGCTCGTCGGGTTAATCTCTCTCCACACGTCCACAATCCCAGTGTTTAATCTTCTGCTATTGGCGTTTGCGTCCGATTTCCCGTTTGATGGGTCAACTCTCAGATTTAATGGGATGTTAAAATCTGCGCCACATTAACATCCCTTGACTTTTTGTTGTCATTAGATCAACTATATGTTTTAGAAGGACCAGCCACGTTAAGGAGACTTCTCACTATTCTTCTATTAGACCTGTAACATATCGTTATCTTAGTTTACAGCACTGGATATCAGAGTGGCCTCTCCTCTCCGCTTCACATGTTTAAATCCTGATTTATTCAGAGTCAGTGAGGTGTGACGCCTGTAAAAAAAGCCACATTCATATTAAATCATCGTGCCACTCAAAAACCTGGTGTACTTCCACCTCCCCGCAAGAACCGACAGGGAACAAACAACTAACATGTTAATAAACATCCAAGTGAACACAATTTGTCCGTGTGACTCCTTATACAGGGTTCTGTTAACTGAGCCTGCTGAAGAGGTCGTGACCTGCGACAGTCGCATACAGGAAAAACCAAAAATCCAAAGGCCCAGAACCAACCAGTCTATTCGATAGTGGATCTCCACCAATTCCAGCCATAGTACAGTTGACTCCGCCGTCCTCGAGCTGTGGGTTAAATCCTTCAGGTCCCGGAGGGGGCCGGTGATGGTCTCCTGAAGGCTCGAAGCTTCCCCTCGTAGTTAGAATCCCGCCCGGTTGTGCCCTTCATCGCTCATCTGTCCACTCTCTTCCGTGAGCGTCTCTGGAGGTCTGGTGGTTGTCACGGTGTAGCCTCTTCTCAGCAGGTCCTCTGATGCCTCCTCTACAGTATCGGGTTCTGGTTCCGTCGTCGTGTCGCACGTGCAGCCTGGCAGGGAAGAGGGTCTGGAACTGAACTTTGTTTTCCTTCAACACTTTGTGGATCTCTGTATATTCTCTCCGTTTTTTAAGTATTAGAGGTGGATAGTGGTGATTCAGGTTTATGTGGTTTTCTTGCCAGGTGAAGCCCTCCTTCTGCCATGATTTGATGAGTAATGTCTCTTTGGTTTTAAAACTTAAAAACCTAATTATGATGGAGCGTGGCGGCTGCGGTCCCACCGGCCGGTGAGTCCTTTGAGTCTGCAGGTTGGACATGTCTTCAGTCAGTTCCAGACCCTCACGGAGTAAATTTTCCACAAATGAGACCATCGTTGTTGATTCTCTCTCGGAACCCTCCGGCACCCCATAAATCCTTATGTTCTCGCGTCTGGAGCGACTCTCCAGATCCAGTAGCTTTAGCATAGCCGCGATGACTTCCTCTGTATTTTGTATCGTCCAGTCTGGTCTTCACCTTTCCAATTTCTGCTTTTGTCTCCAATTGTTCTTGATTTTCTTGGCGAAAGCCTCTTAGTTCTCGCAGAATCAGAATCATTTCTCCGCACTGCACCGCGTTATTCGCTAGCTTAAGCGTGTTGGCTGCTAATGTTGCTGTCCTGTCTTCAGAGGACGTTTATTGCTCAAAGTGGAGTTAAGGGTTTTATCCCGTCTTATGGTTTTCTTCATGGAATGGATTACTCTTTGAGATTTGTTGTTTGAATGTAAAGTGCAATACAAATAAAATCTATTATTACTATTTATATTATTATTATCATTATCATTCATTATTATTATCATTACTATTATTATTTTTATTATTATTATTATTATTATTACTGTTATTATTATTATTATTATCATCATTATTATAACTGTTATTATTATAACTCTGGCTCAATCAGGAGCTCTCCTGTCTTTCCTTTATTATGATCATATTTATGTTTGTACTTTTAAGAAAATAAAAGTCGTCCTGGTCTTTAAAGCTGTCACAGTCTCTACCATCATCATCATCATCGTCATTGTCATCATCATCGTCATCGTCATCATCACTCACCAGTGTGCAGCACAGAGGCCAGAACCACCACATGAGAGCGAGAGCGAGGAGGAGGAGCAGAACCAGGAAGACGATGGCAACTACCAGACCATCAGACTGAAGAACACACACCACACTCATCAATACACTGATCGACACACTGATCGACACACTGATCAATAGAGAGTATGAGAGGTGAACTCACACAGGTGGATGCAGAGATGGTGAAGGCAGAGGAGATGAACGTCTTCCCGTTGTTGAGGCTGATGAGAACGTCCATGGATCTGAGACATGATCAATCAATCAATCAATCAATCAATCAATCATCTTTTTATTGAAAATAAAAAAATATCAATTACTTTATTTAGCACATTTTTACTTGAAAACATTTAGAGATTTTCCTGTGTGTCTGTGTGTGTGCGTGTGTGTGTCTGTGTGTGTGCGTGTGTGTGTCTGTGTGTGTGCGTGTGTGTGCGTGTGTGTGTCTGTGTGTGTGCGTGTGTGTGTCTGTGTGTGTGCGTGTGTGTGTGTGCGTGTGTGTGTCTGTGTGTGTGCGTGTGTGTGTGTCAGTGTGTGTCTGTGTGTGTGCGTGTGTGTGTCTGTGTGTGTGCGTGTGTGTGTGTGTCTGTGTGTGTGCGTGTGTCAGTGTGTGTATTTAGAGCCTGAGGCGTCACCGTTGGCTCTGATTCTCCTGTGGTTCACAACAGATGAGCAAACACATCCTCTGTCCACAACTGAACCAGAACCAGAACCAGAACCAGAACCAGAACCTGATGAAGTCGTTCCTGTTCCTTTGTTGTTTTTTTATTCTCACACACTGATTTGAATTCTCGTGAACTTTTAAAATAATTAACTTTCTATGACGAGAACAAAGATGTTTTAAATAAAGTTTCTTTGATTCAAACACATTCAGAGAGGAATAAAAATCAATCATTTAAAGGAACAACTTTCACTCAGTCACTGACAGAGACAGTGATGAGCTGTTGAGTGCTTCATGTGTTCACCAGCTCAGAACCAGACCTGGTCCCAGCGCTCGTTAGAGTCCGACTGTGACACTGAGTTCTGATGAAGGTCCACAGCTGCACGCGGTCACCACGGAGACCGTAATGGATTTTAAAAGTTTCACTTCAAGACGACACAAGTGACGACAATGAATAATTCACTGCTGAGCATATGTGAGTGAGTGAGTGTGTGTGTGTGTGTGTGTGCGTTCTTCAGATATTGAAGAACACGCTATGTTTGAAGTGAGTTTTTACTTTATTTTGAAAGGCAGAGGAACAGGAAACAGCTGTGATGTCATTTAAAAACATCGTTTGATTCATTTCATCACAAACTGAACATTTAAAGTCGTTTATTAACCACGATAAATAACTTATGAACACATGAAAGTGTTTGTGATTCATGTCTGCGACGTTTCCACCAGAGAAAGACAGGTGGACAGACAGTGAGACAGACAGGTCTCAGTCTGTACCTGCTCTGCATCACAGGTGTGGACGTCTCTGTCCTCAAACACCAGCGCAGACACTTAACCTCCACGGGTGCCGCCGTGCAGGGGAGGAGGCGGGGCCCGGGGAGGGGAGGAGGCGGGGTCCGGGGGGAGGGCGTGAGCAGATGCCAGTGTTTGAGGCCTGATGTCGCAGCTGTCAGCACAGATGATGTCCCACAGAGTCCTGGAGTCTGGTGGACACGCCCCAACACGGCGTCTGGAACATGTTCCTCAGAATGTCACATGTGTGAGGTCACGACAGGAAGTGCCGAGGAGGCGGTCCCAGGAGAAGAAGAGGAAGCGTACGCTGAAACAGTGATTCTTCTGCGGATGAGTGAACGAGTGAATGTTAACAGTGATGGAGCAGGACGAGACAGATGGACGGACGCGGAAGTCTTTCCTCACAGATGGTCGCATCCTCGGAGCGCCGTGAATTATTCAAGCGGGAACGCGGGAACACATGAACACGGGAACATGAGAACACATGAACACATGAACACATGAACACGGGAACACATGAACACATGAACACAGGAACATGAGAACACATGAACATATGAACACAGGAACACGGGAACATGAGAACACATGAACACATGAACACGGGAACATGAGAACACATGAACACATGAACACGGGAACACGGGAACATGAGAACACATGAACACGGGAACATGAGAACACATGAACATATGAACACATGAACACGGGAACATGAGAACACATGAACACATGAACACAGGAACACGGGAACATGAGAACACATGAACACATGAACACGGGAACATGAGAACACATGAACATATGAACACAGGAACACGGGAACATGAGAACACATGAACACGGGAACACATGAACACATGAACACGGGAACATGAGAACACATGAACACATGAACACGGGAACATGAGAACACATGAACATATGAACACAGGAACACGGGAACATGAGAACACATGAACACATGAACACAGGAACACGGGAACATGAGAACACATGAACACGGGAACATGAGAACACATGAACATATGAACACAGGAACACGGGAACATGAGAACACATGAACACAGGAACACGGGAACATGAGAACACATGAACACATGAACACGGGAACATGAGAACACATGAACATATGAACACAGGAACACGGGAACATGAGAACACATGAACACATGAACACGGGAAAATGAGAACGCGGGAACATGAGAACGCGGGAACATGAGAACACCCATGACACATGAGACAGTGGGCGGCGGCTTCCACTTTGACCTTTGACACACGAGGAAAAATCCCCAGTGAACAGGAAACAAAGAGACGTTTATTTAATATTATTTGATATAATAATAAAGATGAGAGTTCACAGGTAAATGTTTCCACTCAGATTTAAAGTGACAGATAATCTGATAATCTGACGTGAACTCATCATCATATGAAACATAATCTGCTCCAGAGTTGAAACACCTGTCCATGATAATCTGACATTTCTGACGGGATTAAATCTGTTGTTTTTTCTGTTTGAAGTCTGGGATTAAAAATAAATAAACAAAGTGACGTCGAAGTGATTCCAGGACATCATGTGACACAGATCCTCACGTCGTCCCCACGTCTGTCCTGCGTCGTCCTCGTTTACGAACATCAACCCACGCAGGCCGTGACCAGCAGGAGGCGTCGTCACCTCAATATCAACTGCACTTGTTTCAGCACAGAAGCACTTTCAAGCACTTTCAAGCACTTTCAAGCACTTTCAAGCACTTTCAAGTTCGTGCATGTGTGTGAATGTGTGTGTGCGTGCGTGTGTGCGTGTGTGAGTGTGTTTGTGCATGTGTGTGTGCGTGTGTGTGTGAGTGTGTTTGTGCATGTGTGTAAATGTGTGTGAGTGTGTGCGTGCGTGTGTGTGAGTGTGTGCATGAGTGTGTTTGTGCATGTGTGTAAATGTGTGTGTGCGTGCGTGTGTGAGTGTGTGCGTGCGTGTGCGAGTGGGTGCGTGAGTGTGTGCGTGAGTGTGTTTGTCATGTGTGTAAATGTGTGTGTGCGTGTGTTTGTGTGAAAGTGTGTGGGTGCGTCTGTGTGAATGTGTTTGTGCGTGCGTGTGAGTGTGTGCGTGGGTGTGTGTGTGTGCGTGTGAGTGTGTGCGTGGGTGTGTGTGGGTGTGAGTGAGTGTGCATGCGAGTCTGTGTGTGTGTGTGCGTGCGTGCGTGAGTGTGTGTGTGTGAGTGTGTGAGTGAGTGTGTTTGTGCGTGTGCGTGAGTGTGTTTGTGCATGTGCGTGAGTGTGTTTGTGCATGTGTGTAAATGTGTGTGTGCGTGCGTGAGTGTGTGTGTGTGCGTGTGTGAGTGTGAGTGTGTGAGTGCGTGTGTGTGTGCGTGCGTGTGTAAGTGTGTGAGTGTGCGTGCGTGTGTGTGCGTCTGTGTGAATGTGTTTGTGCGTGTGTGTGTGAGTGTGTGCGTGTGTGTGAGTGTGCGCGTGCGTGTGTGTGTGAGTGTGCGTCTGTGTGAATGTGTTTGTGCGTGTGTGTGTGTGAGTGTGTGTGTGTGTGTGTGTGTACTCACTGTCCCTCCTCATACAGTCTTGGAGCAGGACACAGCAGATAATCACTGCGAACCACACTGGGTTTATTATCTGTAAACAACAACAACCATTTATTAAAACACTGACACTGAGTACAGACTCACTCAGGTGACATGTGTACATGTTTACATGTTTACCTTTGATCACCACTGACATGCAGCACACCCACAGAAAGCACAGAAAAACATTCTTATGTTCACCAAACACAGACGAGTGCCAGCTGTAAACATTGTTAAGCAGCATGTGCTCGACAGCAGAGACTCCACAGATTCAGCAGAGACTCCACCGATTCAGCAGAGACTCCACAGATTCAGCAGACTCCACAGAGTCAGCAGAGTCTCCACGGATTCAGCAGAGTCTCCACAGAGTCAGCAGAGACTCCACAGAGTCAGCAGTCTCCACAGATTCAGCAGAGACTCCACAGATTCAGCAGAGTCTCCACAGATTCAGCAGAGTCTCCACAGAGTCAGCAGAGACTCCACAGTCAGCAGAGACTCCACAGATTCAGCAGAGACTCCACAGATTCAGCAGAGTCTCCACAGAGTCAGCAGAGACTCCACAGAGTCAGCAGTCTCCACAGATTCAGCAGAGACTCCACAGTCAGCAGAGACTCCACAGATTCAGCAGAGACTCCACAGATTCAGCAGAGACTCCACAGATTCAGCAGACTCCACAGATTCAGCAGAGACTCCACAGTCAGCAGAGTCTCCACAGAGTCAGCAGAGACTCCACAGTCAGCAGAGACTCCACAGTCAGCAGAGTCTCCACAGATTCAGCAGAGTCTCCACAGATTCAGCAGAGTCTCCACAGAGTCAGCAGAGACTCCACAGTCAGCAGAGACTCCACAGATTCAGCAGAGACTCCACAGATTCAGCAGACTCCACAGAGTCAGCAGAGTCTCCACGGATTCAGCAGAGTCTCCACAGAGTCAGCAGAGACTCCACAGTCAGCAGAGTCTCCACAGATTCAGCAGAGTCTCCACAGAGTCAGCAGAGACTCCACAGTCAGCAGAGTCTCCACAGATTCAGCAGAGTCTCCACAGATTCAGCAGAGACTCCACAGTCAGCAGAGTCTCCACAGATTCAGCAGAGTCTCCACAGAGTCAGCAGAGTCTCCACAGAGTCAGCAGAGACTCCACAGTCAGCAGAGACTCCACAGATTCAGCAGAGTCTCCACAGAGTCAGCAGACTCCACAGATTCAGCAGAGTCTCCACAGATTCAGCAGAGACTCCACAGTCAGCAGAGTCTCCACAGATTCAGCAGTCTCCACAGAGTCAGCAGAGTCTCCACAGAGTCAGCAGAGACTCCACAGTCAGCAGAGACTCCACAGATTCAGCAGAGACTCCACAGAGTCAGCAGAGACTCCACAGTCAGCAGAGACTCCACAGATTCAGCAGAGACTCCACAGAGTCAGCAGAGACTCCACAGTCAGCAGAGACTCCACAGAGTCAGCAGAGACTCCACAGATTCAGCAGAGACTCCACAGAGTCAGCAGAGTCTTGACAGATTCAGCAGCAGCAAAACGAGCTGTCAATCACCCAGATTGCTGGAGCTATGGTCCTGAACATTGTTTCTGACGCTCCAGAGAAAAATATTATAAATATTATTATAATATAATATTGATTTTTGGAATATTTTTTTTAATTGAAAACAAGTTTTTATGAGACCAATAGTAAGATGTAAATAAAATTAAATGGGTTCAATCATTTTGTACCCACAGTAATCTTAAATGGCACAGATAATGTCCACTCATGGAAGTTTAAGCTCCTAATGCACATTTTTAAAGGTGATATTTAGTTTAAAATGCAAGAGGAAAAAATCCTTGATTGATGGTGGGTCCCATCTGCATTTACTCTGGCACAGTGGCATCTACAGTGAAACTGATCTCACAAGTCTTATCTTTATTTTGAGACCAAGCTCATTCACAGAGATAGATTGTATTTAGTTTGTGCATGTCATTTTCAAACAGGGACCCCTGTGTGTGTGTGTGTGTGTGACTCACTGATGGTCTGTTGGTCGATGATGAAACTACACATCACTCCTTCACTGCTCCGTCCCTGAGTGAATCCGTTTCCTCTGAGGACGATGTCGAAGGTTTCTGAGCAAATGTAACACACATTTTTTAAAAAGCAACATTTTTAGATATGTGTGTATATATATATATATATATATATATATATATATATATATATACACACACACATATGTGTATAAATATACAGTATATATACATATATACACACATATACACATATATATATATATATATATATACATATATACACACACATATATGTGTATATATATATATATATTCATTTAGCAGACGCTTTTATCTAAAGCGACTTACAATAAGTGCATTTAAACATTTGGGTACAAATAAGATCTAGAAGTAAGTAAGAGCTTCAAGTAAGCCAAACTATGAAGTGCTAGTCATAAGTGTGACTAGCGACTATATACATATACACATATATATATATGTGTGTGTGTGTATATATGTATATATACATATATATATTTATATATATGTGTATATATAAATATACAGTATATACACATATATATATATATATATATAATTACAGTATACTGTATATATTGTATAATATATAACATTCCTGAAGAAGAAGGAGGAGGAGGAGGAGGAGCCAAAGATTCCACTGGAGTGAGAAAAGACTCACACACACACACACACACACACACACAGGTTCTGAACTCACCGTTCACACAGACACTGGACGGTTCCACAGTCAGAATCTCTGTACACGAGCGCTTTAATATCTGCAGGAGACACACACACACACACACACACAGATTATCTGTCTCAGCAGCAGCAGCAGCAGCAGCAGCAGCAGCAGAATACATAAATAAACAGAGAGATGGTTATCATGTCTGTCAGGTTTAGAAAACAGCAGATCACGTGACAGACTGAGCGCTGATGGCAGCACAAACAGCAGCTGTGTCAGCCACAGCGGACACATTATGCACGACTACGTTACAAACCTGCGGGATCTGCATTAACATATAAAGAGGCCTGAGCAGAGCAGCGCTGTCACAGAGCGCCATGTCAGCGAGCATCCACACACCACAAATATGCAAATGTCACAAAGACAGGAGGAAGAGGAGGAGGGGGAGGAGGAGCTTTGGCTGCTTCAACATCTAACTAGAAAATTCTGCCGTGAAATTTTGTGAAATCAACCTTTGAAACTTAGACAGCGACTGACTCACAAGCCCCTCCCCCTCCTTATGCCCCTCCCCCTTCCAAACACCTGTGCCTATCTGTCCAAAAGTGGTGAAAAACAGAGAAAACAACGTGTTTTAAAGTCGTCGTTTTGTCAGAGCGGTTGATGACAGAGAGTAAATGTTTGGTGTGTGAGCGTCAGGAGGCTTTAAGCCACGCCCACATTTACATCTGTGACCAACGGCTGAGAACTGACAGAGAAACGACACTTTTAACATCACCCTTGTCTTCATTTTAAAAAACATGGGAGAGAATGTTTGAGCAGAACTGTAACCATAGCAACGTGTTTGTACACAAAAGTTTGTGTTTATTGTCATGCGTCACTAACGGTGCAATACACACTCATAAAATCTGAACACGCCGGAAAAAAAATACAAAACGTAAACTGCGATTGTTTAAAAACCGTAATATGTATCAAAACTTTGACTTAGGTGAGAAAGCGTGACTTTAAAAACACGTAAAAAACATACGTGTGACTTAAAAACACGTAGAAAACAAACACGTGACTTTAAAAACACGTAGAAAACAAACGCATGACTTTAAAACACGTAGAAAACAAACGCGTGACTTTAAAAACACGTAGAAAACAAACGCGTGACTTTAAAAACACGTAGAAAACAAACGCGTGACTTTAAAAACACGTAGAAAACAAACGCGTGACTTTAAAAACACGTAGAAAACAAACGCGTGACTTTAAAAACACGTAGAAAACAAACGTGTGACTTTAAAAACACGTAGAAAACAAACCTGTGACTTTAAAAACACGTAGAAAACAAATGCGTGACTTTAAAACACGTAGAAAAGTAACGCGTGACTTTAAAAACACGTAGAAAACAAACGTGTGACTTTAAAAAACACGTAGAAAACAAACGCGTGACTTTAAAAACACGTAGAAAACAAACGTGTGACTTTAAAAACACGTAGAAAACATACGCGTGACTTTAAAAACACGTAGGAAAACAAACATGTGACTTTAAAAACACGTAGAAAACAAACGCGTGACTTGAAAACACGTAGAAAACAAATGCGTGACTTTAAAACACGTAGAAAACAAACGCGTGACTTTAAAACACGTAGAAAACAAATGCGTGACTTTAAAACACGTAGAAAAGTAACGCGTGACTTTAAAAACACGTAGAAAACAAATGCGTGACTTTAAAACACGTAGAAAAGTAACGCGTGACTTTAAAAACACGTAGAAAACAAACGTGTGACTTTAAAAACACGTAGAAAACAAACGCGTGACTTTAAAAACACGTAGAAAACAAACGTGTGACTTTAAAAACACGTAGAAAACAAACGTGTGACTTTAAAAACACGTAGAAAACAAACGTGTGACTTTAAAAACACGGAGAAAACATACGCGTGACTTTAAAAACACGTAGAAAACAAACGCGTGACTTTAAAAACACGTAGAAAACATACGCGTGACTTTAAAAACACGTAGAAAACAAACGCGTGACTTTAAAAACACGTAGAAAACAAACGTGTGACTTTAAAAACACGTAGAAAACAAACGTGTGACTTTAAAAACACGTAGAAAACAAATGCGTGACTTTAAAACACGTAGAAAACAAACGCGTGACTTTAAAACACGTAGAAAACAAACGCGTGACTTTAAAACACGTAGAAAACAAATGCGTGACTTTAAAACACGTAGAAAAGTAACGCGTGACTTTAAAAACACGTAGAAAACAAACGCGTGACTTTAAAACACGTAGAAAACAAACGCGTGACTTTAAAAACACGTAGAAAACAAACGCGTGACTTTAAAACACGTAGAAAACAAACGTGTGACTTTAAAAACACGTAGAAAACAAACGCGTGACTTTAAAAACACGTAGAAAACAAACGCGTGACTTTAAAAACACGTAGAAAACAAACGTGTGACTTTAAAAACACGTAGAAAACAAACCTGTGACTTTAAAAACACGTAGAAAACAAACACGTGACTTTAAAAACACGTAGAAAAAAAAAAGGGTGACTTTAAAAACACGTAGAAAACAAACGCGTGACTTTAAAACACGTAGAAAACAAACGCGTGACTTTAAAACACGTAGTAAACAAACCTGTGACTTTAAAAACACGTAGAAAACAAACGCGTGACTTTAAAACACGTAGAAAACAAACGTGTGACTTTAAAAACACGTAGAAAACAAACGTGTGACTTTAAAAACACGTAGAAAACAAACGCGTGACTTTAAAAACACGTAGAAAACAAACGCGTGACTTTAAAAACACGTAGAAAACAAACCTGTGACTTTAAAAACACGTAGAAAACAAACACGTGACTTTAAAAACACGTAGAAAACAAATGAGTGACTTTAAAAACACGTAGAAAACAAACGCGTGACTTTAAAACACGTAGAAAACAACGCGTGACTTTAAAACACGTAGAAAACAAACCTGTGACTTTAAAAACACGTAGGAAAACAAACGTGTGACTTTAAAACACGTAGAAAACAAACCTGTGACTTTAAAAGCACGTAGAAAACAAATGCGTGACTTTAAAACACGTAGAAAACAAACGCATGACTTTAAAACACGTAGAAAACAAACGCGTGACTTTAAAAACACGTAGAAAACAAACGCGTGACTTTAAAACACGTAGAAAACAAACGCGTGACTTTAAAACACGTAGAAAACAAATGCGTGACTTTAAAACACGTAGAAAAGTAATGCGTGACTTTAAAAACACGTAGAAAACAAATGCGTGACTTTAAAACACGTAGAAAAGTAACGCGTGACTTTAAAAACACGTGGAAACAAACGTGTGACTTTAAAAACACGTAGAAAACAAACGCGTGACTTTAAAAACACGTAGAAAACAAACGTGTGACTTTAAAAACACGTAGAAAACATACGCGTGACTTTAAAAACACGTAGAAAACAAACGTGTGACTTTAAAAACACGTAGAAAACAAACGCGTGACTTTAAAAACACGTAGAAAACAAACGTGTGACTTTAAAACACGTAGAAAAGTAACGCGTGACTTTAAAAACACGTAGAAAACAAACGCGTGACTTTAAAAACACGTAGAAAACAAACGTGTGACTTTAAAAACACGTAGAAAACAAACCTGTGACTTTAAAAACACGTAGAAAACAAACCTGTGACTTTAAAAACATGTTGGAAAACAAACGTGTGACTTTAAAAACACGTAAAAAACAAACGCGTGACTTTAAAAACACGTAGAAAACAAACGCGTGACTTTAAAAACACGTAGAAAACAAACGCGTGACTTTAAAACACGTAGAAAACAAACGTGTGACTTTAAAAACACGTAGAAAACAAACGCGTGACTTTAAAACACGTAGAAAACAAACGTGTGACTTTAAAAACACGTAGAAAACAAACGCGTGACTTTAAAACACGTAGAAAACAAACGCGTGACTTTAAAAACACGTAGAAAACAAACGCGTGACTTTAAAAACACGTAGAAAACAAACGCGTGACTTTAAAACACGTAGAAAACAAACGCGTGACTTTAAAAACACGTAGAAAACAAACGCGTGACTTTAAAACACGTAGAAAACAAACGTGTGACTTTAAAAACACGTAGAAAACAAACGCGTGACTTTAAAAACACGTAGAAAACAAACCTGTGACTTTAAAAACATGTTGGAAAACAAACGTGTGACTTTAAAAACACGTAAAAAACAAACGCGTGACTTTAAAAACACGTAGAAAACAAACGCGTGACTTTAAAAACACGTAGAAAACAAACGCGTGACTTTAAAACACGTAGAAAACAAACGCGTGACTTTAAAACACGTAGAAAACAAATGCGTGACTTTAAAACACGTAGAAAAGTAATGCGTGACTTTAAAAACACGTAGAAAACAAATGCGTGACTTTAAAACACGTAGAAAAGTAACGCGTGACTTTAAAAACACGTGGAAACAAACGTGTGACTTTAAAAACACGTAGAAAACAAACGCGTGACTTTAAAAACACGTAGAAAACAAACGTGTGACTTTAAAAACACGTAGAAAACATACGCGTGACTTTAAAAACACGTAGAAAACAAACGTGTGACTTTAAAAACACGTAGAAAACAAACGCGTGACTTTAAAAACACGTAGAAAACAAACGTGTGACTTTAAAACACGTAGAAAAGTAACGCGTGACTTTAAAAACACGTAGAAAACAAACGCGTGACTTTAAAAACACGTAGAAAACAAACGTGTGACTTTAAAAACACGTAGAAAACAAACCTGTGACTTTAAAAACACGTAGAAAACAAACCTGTGACTTTAAAAACATGTTGGAAAACAAACGTGTGACTTTAAAAACACGTAAAAAACAAACGCGTGACTTTAAAAACACGTAGAAAACAAACGCGTGACTTTAAAAACACGTAGAAAACAAACGCGTGACTTTAAAACACGTAGAAAACAAACGTGTGACTTTAAAAACACGTAGAAAACAAACGCGTGACTATAAAACACGTAGAAAACAAACGTGTGACTTTAAAAACACGTAGAAAACAAACGCGTGACTTTAAAACACGTAGAAAACAAACGCGTGACTTTAAAAACACGTAGAAAACAAACGCGTGACTTTAAAACACGTAGAAAACAAACGCGTGACTTTAAAAACACGTAGAAAACAAACGCGTGACTTTAAAAACACGTAGAAAACAAACGTGTGACTTTAAAAACACGTAGAAAACAAACGCGTGACTTTAAAACACGTAGAAAACAAACGCGTGACTTTAAAACACGTAGAAAACAAATGCGTGACTTTAAAACACGTAGAAAAGTAATGCGTGACTTTAAAAACACGTAGAAAACAAATGCGTGACTTTAAAACACGTAGAAAAGTAACGCGTGACTTTAAAAACACGTGGAAACAAACGTGTGACTTTAAAAACACGTAGAAAACAAACGCGTGACTTTAAAAACACGTAGAAAACAAACGTGTGACTTTAAAAACACGTAGAAAACATACGCGTGACTTTAAAAACACGTAGAAAACAAACGTGTGACTTTAAAAACACGTAGAAAACAAACGCGTGACTTTAAAAACACGTAGAAAACAAACGTGTGACTTTAAAACACGTAGAAAAGTAACGCGTGACTTTAAAAACACGTAGAAAACAAACGCGTGACTTTAAAAACACGTAGAAAACAAACGTGTGACTTTAAAAACACGTAGAAAACAAACCTGTGACTTTAAAAACACGTAGAAAACAAACCTGTGACTTTAAAAACATGTTGGAAAACAAACGTGTGACTTTAAAAACACGTAAAAAACAAACGCGTGACTTTAAAAACACGTAGAAAACAAACGCGTGACTTTAAAAACACGTAGAAAACAAACGCGTGACTTTAAAACACGTAGAAAACAAACGTGTGACTTTAAAAACACGTAGAAAACAAACGCGTGACTTTAAAACACGTAGAAAACAAACGTGTGACTTTAAAAACACGTAGAAAACAAACGCGTGACTTTAAAACACGTAGAAAACAAACGCGTGACTTTAAAAACACGTAGAAAACAAACGCGTGACTTTAAAAACACGTAGAAAACAAACGCGTGACTTTAAAACACGTAGAAAACAAACGCGTGACTTTAAAAACACGTAGAAAACAAACGCGTGACTTTAAAACACGTAGAAAACAAACGTGTGACTTTAAAAACACGTAGAAAACAAACGCGTGACTTTAAAAACACGTAGAAAACAAACCTGTGACTTTAAAAACATGTTGGAAAACAAACGTGTGACTTTAAAAACACGTAAAAAACAAACGCGTGACTTTAAAAACACGTAGAAAACAAACGCGTGACTTTAAAAACACGTAGAAAACAAACGCGTGACTTTAAAACACGTAGAAAACAAACGCGTGACTTTAAAACACGTAGAAAACAAATGCGTGACTTTAAAACACGTAGAAAAGTAATGCGTGACTTTAAAAACACGTAGAAAACAAATGCGTGACTTTAAAACACGTAGAAAAGTAACGCGTGACTTTAAAAACACGTGGAAACAAACGTGTGACTTTAAAAACACGTAGAAAACAAACGCGTGACTTTAAAAACACGTAGAAAACAAACGTGTGACTTTAAAAACACGTAGAAAACATACGCGTGACTTTAAAAACACGTAGAAAACAAACGTGTGACTTTAAAAACACGTAGAAAACAAACGCGTGACTTTAAAAACACGTAGAAAACAAACGTGTGACTTTAAAACACGTAGAAAAGTAACGCGTGACTTTAAAAACACGTAGAAAACAAACGCGTGACTTTAAAAACACGTAGAAAACAAACGTGTGACTTTAAAAACACGTAGAAAACAAACCTGTGACTTTAAAAACACGTAGAAAACAAACCTGTGACTTTAAAAACATGTTGGAAAACAAACGTGTGACTTTAAAAACACGTAAAAAACAAACGCGTGACTTTAAAAACACGTAGAAAACAAACGCGTGACTTTAAAAACACGTAGAAAACAAACGCGTGACTTTAAAACACGTAGAAAACAAACGTGTGACTTTAAAAACACGTAGAAAACAAACGCGTGACTATAAAACACGTAGAAAACAAACGTGTGACTTTAAAAACACGTAGAAAACAAACGCGTGACTTTAAAACACGTAGAAAACAAACGCGTGACTTTAAAAACACGTAGAAAACAAACGCGTGACTTTAAAACACGTAGAAAACAAACGTGTGACTTTAAAAACACGTAGAAAACAAACGCGTGACTTTAAAACACGTAGAAAACAAACGCGTGACTTTAAAAACACGTAGAAAACAAACGCGTGACTTTAAAACACGTAGAAAACAAACGCGTGACTTTAAAAACACGTAAAAAACAAACGCGTGACTTTAAAAACACGTAGAAAACAAACGCGTGACTTTAAAAACACGTAGAAAACAAACGCGTGACTTTAAAACACGTAGAAAACAAACGCGTGACTTTAAAACACGTAGAAAACAAACGTGTGACTTTAAAAACACGTAGAAAACAAACGCGTGACTTTAAAAACACGTAGAAAACAAACGCGTGACTTTAAAAACACGTAGAAAACAAATGCGTGACTTTAAAAACACGTAGAAAACAAACGCGTGACTTTAAAAACACGTAGAAAACAAACGCGTGACTTTAAAAACACGTAGAAAACAAACGTGTGACTTTAAAAACACGTAGAAAACAAACCTGTGACTTTAAAAACACGTAGAAAACAAACCTGTGACTTTAAAAACATGTTGGAAAACAAACGTGTGACTTTAAAAACACGTAAAAAACAAACGCGTGACTTTAAAAACACGTAGAAAACAAACGTGTGACTTTAAAAACACGTAGAAAACAAACGTGTGACTTTAAAAACACGTAGAAAACAAACGCGTGACTTTAAAAACACGTAGAAAACAAACGTGTGACTTTAAAAACACGTAAAAAACAAACGCGTGACTTTAAAAACACGTAGAAAACAAACGTGTGACTTTAAAAACACGTAGAAAACATACGTGTGACTTTAAAAACACGTAGAAAACTAACGCGTGACTTTAAAAACACGTAGAAAACAAACGCATGACTTTAAAAAGGTGATAATCTGACTGTAAAGGATTGTGGGAAACTCAGCGGTCAGCGACACCTTCACAGGCTCGTGGAAATGTCAGGATTATCCTGATCCTGAGTTTATATAAATAAAAACTTCTTCTTCTTCTTTTTCTTCACATAGAAAAATGTTTAAAATAAACCAAAAAGAACCTTTTTGATGCAACATTTCCCACTTCCTTCTCTGTGTGTGTGTGTGTGTGTGTGTGTGTGTGTCTGTGTTTTGTAATGTTGTCGTTACATCATCACTTGACAGAAAACAGTTACACCCTTTGGCTCTGTGTGTGTGTGTGTGTGTGTGAGTGAGTCAGAGTCAGAGACAGGGACAGAGACAGAGACAGAGCCAGAGACAGGGACGGGGACAGAGCAGTGAACTCACAGAATTGACGATGCCTTTGAGGGCGTGGAAACCGTCTTTGACAGGAAACACTTGGTCCTTGGTGTCTGCGATTTCTGCCAGCTGTGAAAATGAGAAGAAGAGGAGAAGTGAGGACGGGGACAAGAGGACGTAGGGAGGATGAAAGGACTGCTCCTCTGGTCCTCTGGTCCTCTGGTCCTGGTCCTCTGGACCTCTGGTCCTCAGCAGACGGAGCAGACCCCAAAAAACCCTAACCCCAAAAAAACAACTACAACACTGAAAAACTTTTCATTTGTTTGAGACATCACAACCAGTTTCCATGGTTACCATGGTTACCATGGAGACGGGACGGCATGATGAATGAGATGACAGATATTTGAATGTCATCGCTTGCCAACAATGTCTCATCACGCCTCATTTTATCCACTTTAACAAAACTCTTTCTGTAATTTCTCACCTGCTGCTCGTCAAAGTCTTTGATTCCCACGCAGTAAACTCGAGCGCCGTATCGCCGCGCTTCGTCCGCCTGACCACGTTTGAGAGGAGACGTGAGTGACAGTCAGAAGAAGAAGAAGAAGATAGGGTTGTCTTGTGAGTGACAGTCAGAAGAAGAAGAAGAAGATAGGGTTGTCTTGTGAGTGACAGTCAGAAGAAGAAGAAGATGGTGTTGTCTTGTGAGTGACAGTCAGAAGAAGAAGAAGAAGATGGTGTTGTCTTGTGAGTGACAGTCAGAAGAAGAAGAAGAAGATAGGGTTGTCTTGTGAGTGACAGTCAGAAGAAGAAGAAGAAGATGGTGTTGTCTTGTGAGTGACAGTCAGAAGAAGAAGAAGAAGATGGTGTTGTCTTGTGAGTGACAGTCAGAAGAAGAAGAAGATGGTGTTGTCTTGTGAGTGACAGTCAGAAGAAGAAGAAGAAGATGTCGGTGTTGTCTTGTGAGTGACATCAGAAGAAGAAGATGGTGTTGTCTTGTGAGTGACAGTCAGAAGAAGATGATGTTGTCTTGTGAGTGACAGTCAGAAGAAGAAGAAGATGACGGTGTTGTCTTGTGAGTGACACTCAGAAGAAGAAGGTGGTGTTGTCTTGTGAGTGACAGTCAGAAGAAGATGATGACGGTGTTGTCTTGTGAGTGACAGTCAGAAGAAGATGACGGTGTTGTCTTGTGAGTGACAGTCAGAAGAAGAAGATGATGACGGTGTTGTCTTGTGAGTGACAGTCACAAGAAGATGGTGTTGTCTTGTGAGTGACAGTCAGAAGAAGAAGACGGTGTTGTCTTGTGAGTGACAGTCAGAAGATGAAGATTGTGTTGTCTTGTGAGTGACAGTCAGAAGAAGAAGATGACGGTGTTGTCTTGTGAGTGCCAGTCAGAAGAAGAAGACGGTGTTGTCTTGTGAGTGACAGTCAGAAGAAGATGACGGTGTTGTCTTGTGAGTGACAGTCAGAAGAAGAAGAAGACGGTGTTGTCTTGTGAGTGACAGTCACAAGAAGATGGTGTTGTCTTGTGAGTGACAGTCAGAAGAAGAAGACGGTGTTGTCTTGTGAGTGACAGTCAGAAGATGAAGATTGTGTTGTCTTGTGAGTGACAGTCAGAAGAAGAAGATGACGGTGTTGTCTTGTGAGTGCCAGTCAGAAGAAGAAGACGGTGTTGTCTTGTGAGTGACAGTCAGAAGAAGATGACGGTGTTGTCTTGTGAGTGACAGTCAGAAGAAGAAGAAGACGGTGTTGTCTTGTGAGTGACAGTCAGAAGAAGACGGTATTGTCTTGTGAGTGACAGTCAGAAGATGAAGATTGTGTTGTCTTGTGAGTGACAGTCAGAAGATGAAGATTGTGTTGTCTTGTGAGTGACAGTCAGAAGAAGAAGAAGATGACGGTGTTGTCTTGTGAGTGACAGTCAGAAGAAGAAGAAGATGACGGTGTTGTCTTGTGAGTGACAGTCAGAAGAAGAAGAAGATGACGGTGTTGTCTTGTGAGTGACAGTCAGAAGAAGAAGAAGATGACGGTGTTGTCTTGTGAGTGACAGTCAGAAGAAGAAGAAGATGACGGTGTTGTCTTGTGAGTGACAGTCAGAAGAAGAAGAAGAAGATAGGGTTGTCTTGTGAGTGACAGTCAGAAGAAGAAGAAGATGGTGTTGTCTTGTGAGTGACAGTCAGAAGAAGAAGAAGAAGATGTCGGTGTTGTCTTGTGAGTGACATCAGAAGAAGAAGATGGTGTTGTCTTGTGAGTGACAGTCAGAAGAAGATGATGTTGTCTTGTGAGTGACAGTCAGAAGAAGAAGAAGATGACGGTGTTGTCTTGTGAGTGACACTCAGAAGAAGGTGGTGTTGTCTTGTGAGTGACAGTCAGAAGAAGATGATGACGGTGTTGTCTTGTGAGTGACAGTCAGAAGAAGATGACGGTGTTGTCTTGTGAGTGACAGTCAGAAGAAGATGATGACGGTGTTGTCTCGTGAGTGACAGTCACAAGAAGATGGTGTTGTCTTGTGAGTGACAGTCAGAAGAAGAAGACGGTGTTGTCTTGTGAGTGACAGTCAGAAGATGAAGATTGTGTTGTCTTGTGAGTGACAGTCAGAAGAAGAAGATGACGGTGTTGTCTTGTGAGTGCCAGTCAGAAGAAGAAGACGGTGTTGTCTTGTGAGTGACAGTCAGAAGAAGATGACGGTGTTGTCTTGTGAGTGACAGTCAGAAGAAGAAGAAGACGGTGTTGTCTTGTGAGTGACAGTCAGAAGAAGACGGTATTGTCTTGTGAGTGACAGTCAGAAGATGAAGATTGTGTTGTCTTGTGAGTGACAGTCAGAAGATGAAGATGACGGTGTTGTCTTGTGAGTGACAGTCAGAAGAAGAAGATGACGGTGTTGTCTTGTGAGTGACAGTCAGAAGAAGAAGAAGATGACGGTGTTGTCTTGTGAGTGACAGTCAGAAGAAGAAGAAGATGACGGTGTTGTCTTGTGAGTGACAGTCAGAAGAAGAAGAAGATGACGGTGTTGTCTTGTGAGTGACAGTCAGAAGAAGAAGAAGATGACGGTGTTGTCTTGTGAGTGACAGTCAGAAGAAGAAGAAGATGACGGTGTTGTCTTGTGAGTGACAGTCAGAAGAAGAAGAAGAAGAAGATGACGGTGTTGTCTTGTGAGTGACAGTCAGAAGAAGAAGAAGAAGATGACGGTGTTGTCTTGTGAGTGACAGTCAGAAGAAGAAGAAGAAGATGACGGTGTTGTCTTCACCTCCTTCAGCGTCAGCTCGTGCACGTACACCGACAGCTTCCCGTCGGTCAGAGCCAGGATGATGCTGTTGGACGTCTGCGTCTGTTTCTTCATCTGATCTGTGGCCTGACAGTTTCACACGTTCACATCAACTCATCCTCTACGACTGATGTTTGTGTTACCGTGACGACGACGACGACGATGGTATCACCTGTTTGATCCCCTCGTGCATGAACGTTTCACCTGCTGGTTTCACCTGACGCAGATTCTCCAAACCTTCTTCAATCTCATGTCTGTGACACAAAACAACAGCGTTCATGTGTTCAAAACATGAAACATGATGTGATGACAGAGTGAACCTCAGAGGATTCATGCTCGCTTACCTGTTTCCTGTCAGAGGCAGCAGCACTTTAGCTGAGGCTGAGAACACGATGAAGGACACTCTCATCCTGGGACTGAACAACGACAACAACCGTCAGTCATCAATAACACACACACACGCACACGCACACACACACACACACACACACACAAGGATGAACCAGACATGATGTTACACACAGAAGCAGTGTGTTTCAGGTGTGTCTCTAATGAACAGATCAGAAGCTTCCAAAGACATGACATCTTCATTTGGGCTTTCCCAAATTGTTTAAAGGCATAATAATCTTAGTGTATGTAAACTTCTGACTTTGAAGAAAGGAATAAAAAATTGTCTAAAATTATTCTCATTATTCTGACATTTAGCAAATAGAAATAATGTTGGTAATCCTAACGGATCTAAAACAGGAAAAGTGACTGTTTGATTTCATGTCAGACAGCGAGAAAAAAAAGCATGTGTCTTTTTATATAGTGTATGTCAATGGTATATAACTGTGTATACAGCTGCAGAGGAAATGTGGGCGACGACTGACTTCATCGCTTATTCATCATCATCATCATCATCATTTACTGTAAGAGTTATTATTCAGAGGAAGTGATGACGTGTGTGTGTGTGTGTGTGTGTGTGTTATTGTTCAGCAGATTGTCTTCTGTTCTGTTACTCTACATTATCATTGTTCTGTGGTGAAAGCTGGACACTCCCCCTCCTCACGTCTCCTCTCGTCCTCCCACTCCCACCAGGTGCCTTTGCTGTTTTCTTCAGCCCACCACTCCGTTCTGCTGGACACGGCGTGTCTGTCCTGACACGGAGTCAGGACAGACGGCGTCAGGACAGACACGTGTCGGGACAGACGGCGTCAGGACAGACATGGTGTCGGGACAGACGGCGTCGGGACAGACACAGCGTCGGGACAGACACGGCGTCGGGACAGACATGGTGTCGGGACAGACACGGCGTCGGGACACACGGCGTCAGGACAGACACGGCGTCGGGACAGACTCAAACGTGACACGAGATTCAAACGCCTTCCGATGTTTTTTTTCTTGCGGAAAAAAGAACGACATCAACTCTGCGATGAGTCAGCGGACGATTAAAGGTTCATTTCACATAAAAACACAAGTGTTTGAATCCTATTTTAAAGATTTTAAAGTAAATCCTGTGTTTAAACAGCAGGTGGCGCTCCACTAGGCTCCACTGAAATTTTCATGCACATCATTATTATTATTATTAGTTTATAAAATGTAGGTTTGAGTTGAATGATTTATTGTGATCATTTCTCTATTTTTGATACATTTTTATCTCAGAAAATGAAAAATAAATCATGTGTTGAAATAATTACCATAGAAGGAATTATTCATATGTTCTTATTCCAGCATGAGAATATTTTATCTCACGTGATCACAACTTATTTTCATACTATGTTCATGTGTTCATTATTTGTTGTTTGAAGAATGTGTTTGTCAGACGTATGAATGATGACGTTGTCAAAACGTCTCAGAATAATTGAGTTTTAACAATTTAAGAAGCTGAAAAATCACAGAAACTGGTTTTAATTATTACAAAAACAGTTCATTTAGAAATAAACTAATAATGTATTGATGATTGCAGCTGTTTTCGAGAACATGAATATGAATCATAATTACAAATAAAGATCATAACCATCTTTTTTTTTTTAAATCTTTTTTGTCTTTTATTCATATTTTAAACACTTTATTTCTCCTGGAATATAAACTGGGATTATTTTGACTTCTGTGTATTTTAATCTTTTATGAACTTTAATGTTTTGATTTCATTCACTTTTATTTAAAAAGGTGGAACATAAATAAAGTTGTTACTTCATGGTTTTTCTTATTTTATAATACATTAAAATACATTAAGTGTGATGAAGATGAAGATGACGTCACACTCACCTGACGAAGCGGTCAGTGAGGTTCCTCACAAACGAGTAAATCTCCATCCAGTCGGTTGAAACACTTCCAGACCTGAAACCAGCGCAGCACACGGTTCACTTCATCATCATCATCATCATCATCATCATCTTCGTCATCATCTTCATCATCATCACCTTCACAGGGGCGTTCACAAGCGTCCGTTTGGCTCAAACACAACTCAAAATAAGAGTTTCAGTTTGTTCATGCTTAAAACAGTTTTCAAAATAAAAGTCTCAGCTCCTGTTTGTTTGCACTAGAAAAAAACAATCCAACCACTTGCAAAATAAAAGTCTTAGCTTGTAGTTGTTCATGCTAAACCAAAACCTCTCTGTTTTCAAAATAAAAGCCTTGATTTACCTGTAGCTGAAGTGAAACTAACAAATCCTGGTGACAGTGAATGCATCACTTCACAGGACATTTTTCCTTGGCAAAGTTACCTGAGTGTTTGGAAAACTTTAAAAAAGAAAGAAAGAACTTAAATGAACTCATGAACCTCGTCGAAAACCACAGTGCTGGCGATTCCCACGATAATGAATGTCACACCATAATCTGATGACATCATCACGGTCTAATCGCAGTCACAGAACCTCAGCTCACATTGTTTTGATTTTTACACAAGAAGTTGTAAAACTGTGAGAAACTGTGAGAAATCTGTGGACGACCTCGTTTTATAAAACAAACTTTACTGAAAGTGAACAAACGAACAAACACAAACACAAATAATCTTGTCATCATCCTGTAATTTAGTCGTTAGGAAGAACGAGGGCGGAGGAGTTTGAAAATGGGTCAGAGGAGCAGCAGAAATGGAACGTGTCCAAGAACGAGGGGGAGGACATGATTATAAACAGACTCTGTCAGGACTTTGAACACACCACGAGAACAGGACTGTGAACGCACCACGAGAACAGGACTGTGAACGCATACAAATACATATATATGTATTTATATATATACATACATATATACACATATATGTATTTATATATGTGTATATATACATATATATATACATATATATGTATACACATATATACACACACGCACACACACACACACAGGGAGGATTGGTTGAGTGTTGACCCACAAACAAGCTTGTTGTCTTAACATTGGTTTACATTGTGCTGCTTGTCTGCACTGTTGTCATTGACATGGTGATATCTGCATATTTAATAGTGATTTTATTTTTGTGTTTGTTTCAGATCAATGGACAGATTTGTCATCAGTACTTTGACTTTTTCCCCATCGACAGCTTATCAATGTCTGTATTGATATTCAAAGTGATCATTTGGAAAGTCATTGAGTTGACTTCATTCCTTTTTGTATAAATTCTTATGAAATATAATTTCCTCTTTTTTTCAATAGCTTCCATGTAATGTGTGACTCAAAGTGACTCAACTAAATGAATAGGGCACATTTCAGTGCTTCATTCTATGATTTAATAATCAATTCTGGAATGTGCATGTAGCTGAACGTTAGTCTTTCAGAGGAGAGGATTGATGAGGAAAGTCTTCTTCTTTGAGATGAGGCCACCATCAAAGAGCTGATCACAAGCTGTAAGTCGTTCAAGTCGGATCAATTCTTCCGTTTTCTGAGAGTCCAAAGAGGTCAAGTTCCTCCAAACAAGTATCGCTGAGTACACTTGTTTAGGTGTTTACCGACGCTGATCTTAACTGTTCCATGCACTGACCGGAATTAGACAACATTTATATTGTGGATGATAATAATAATACATTTACTCCAAGATTCCAGTATTGTTTAAGTGTTTATTGCATAATATATGCTTTGCATGACCAAATCTAGCATGTATTTGTAGTTTAACAATTTTTATAGATATTGGCATTGCAATTTATTTTCTTATAGATTGTAGTGTAATGTGTTAGAATTCATCTGGTAGATTTGGACAGAATATATAACAAATATATGTCGTTGAAACAACCCATAATTCTAGTTCATTTGACCCAGAGTATTTAACTACCGATGGGTTCAAATAACTAACGACCGATGGGTTCAAATAACTACTGATGGGTTCAAATAACGACCGATGGGTTCAAATAACTACTGATGGGTTCAAATAACTACTGATGGGTTAAAATAACTACTGATGGGTTAAAATAACTACTGATGGGTTCAAATAACTACTGATGGGTTCAAATAACTACTGACGGGTTCAAATAACGACTGATGGGTTCAAATAACTACTGATGGGTTCAAATAACTACTGATGGGTTAAAATAACTACTGATGGGTTAAAATAACTACTGATGGGTTCAAATAACTACTGACGGGTTCAAATAACTACTGACGGGTTAAAATAACTACTGATGGGTTCAAATAACTACTGATGGGTTCAAATAACTACTGATGGGTTCAAATAACTACTGACGGGTTCAAATAACTACCGATGGGTTCACATAACTACTGACGGGTTAAAATAACTACTGATGGGTTAAAATAACTACTGATGGGTTCAAATAACTACTGATGGGTTCAAATAACTACTGACGGGTTAAAATAACTACTGATGGGTTCAAATAACTACCGATGGGTTCAAATAACTACTGATGGGTTCAAATAACGACTGATGGGTTCAAATAACTACCGATGGGTTCAAATAACTACTGATGGGTTCAAATAACTACTGATGGGTTCAAATAACTACTGATGGGCAACAATGACCCAGGCTTTGGGTTCAAAAACAATTATTTTGAACCCATCATTTTTAGTGTGTATGTTGTGTTCCGCTCTGTAATAACAACACTGGCCTCATTATTGTGTCTACAAACACTTCCTACCTCCTATGTCCTGAGTCCTTCTACCTAAGGGTCTCTCCTCTCCACTTCTCTTTCCTCCTTTGTTTCCTCCTCTCATCTATCTTTCCTCTCTTCTTTTGTTACATCCTCTCTCTATCCTTTCCTCTCCTCCTCTGTCATGTGTCCTCATCTTCTTCTCTCCTAACTTGTTTCCTCTCCTCTCTTCTAGTTTCCTCTCCTCTCCTCGTTTCCTCTCCGCATCTCTCCTCTCCTCTTGTTTCCTCTCCTCTCCTCTTGTTTCCTCTCCTCTCCTCCAAGTCTTTAGCTGTTCTTGTTTAGTTTGAAGTAGAGTGGTGCGGCGGTCACGTGATGTTTTCCACTTACTTGTCCAGGACAAAGTAGAGGTCATAAGCTCCGTGACAGGACGCCTCCTCCTGCTGCTCCTCTGCCCGGGAACACGCAGCAAACACGGAGAGCAGCAGCAGCAGCGCCGCCGCGGAGCTCCACGCTCTGTGGCCGGGAAACACGTCACTGAGAGCGGACTCACGGAGAGAGAAGAGCCGCCACATACTCCACGGACTCCACTGCCGATAAACGATCGATAACCAATCAATAAACCTGAGCGCGCGCGCGCGCACACACACACTCTATCGCTGTTACTGTGTGTGAGCAGCACGAGCCTCAACTTAAATCACTGACCCGCGAAATAAAGGAAAACACCGTGATGACGTCACCAGCCGTTAAGAAGTTTCTTCATGTTCCTGAACTTTAGTCACTTCCGCTCATTAATGAGTGAATGAGTGAGTGAGTGAGTGAGTGAGGACCGTGAAGGCAACACGACTCTGAAGAAACTTCCACAGGAAACAAAGTTAAGTTGCGTTCACGTGTTTCCTGTAAAACTCGGACTTCACACACTTTTCTCTGCTTTTTGTTATGAAATTAAAATATAAAAAATCCGCAGTTACAATAACAGAATCAGAGTATATATACACGTGTGTGTGTGTGTGTGTGTGTGTGTTGTATTTTCTCTTAGATTCTCTGTCAGAATGTGTTTTATAAATAATCATTTACAATAATAACGTTTGAAAGTTTTTCACTTAAATCTGGATTAGTTTCTTCCATAAGTGAAAATAACTTTTTTTTTAATGCTAAACATTTACACTGACAAACGTCATCTCCATGTTTAATATAGAAAAGAAAGAAAGAAATAACAGAGATGATAAGAGAAGACACAGTGAAACTGAACTAAATAAACTGCAGTCCACTCCTGAAATCACGTCCCTGAACGCATCATCACGTTTCCCACTGCACGTGAAAGCAGCACGGCTGGATCTGATGGTCCGTGAACACACCCAAAAACATCTGAGTCACATTTGCTACAAAGTCCACTTCATCATCTTCATCATCAGCAGCAGCAGCATCGCCATCTTCATCACCATCATCAGCATCATCACCGTCATCATCACCACCACCCACCCACACACACACACACACAGGAGTGAATACACAGATGATGATGATGATGATGATAATGACACACCCGTCCTCAGGTGATGAGTTCATTGACACTCAGGAAATTCCACAGATGTTTAAAGAAGGTGCAGGTTTTTTTTTATCAGTGACTTATGTGTCACCCTCTCACTGTGTCACCCTCTCACTGTGTCACCCTCTCACTGTTTCGCCCTCTCACTGTTTCACCCTCTCACTGTTTCGCCCTCTCACTGTTTCACCCTCTCACTGTTTCGCCCTCTCACTGTGTCACCCTCTCACTGTTTCACCCTCTCACTGTTTCACCCTCTCACTGTGTCACCCTCTCACTGTTTCACCCTCTCACTGTGTCACCCTCTCACTGTTTCACCCTCTCACTGTGTCACCCTCTCACTGTGTCACCCTCTCACTGTTTCGCCCTCTCACTGTTTCGCCCTCTCACTGTTTCGCCCTCTCACTGTTTCGCCCTCTCACTGTTTCACCCTCTCACTGTGTCACCCTCTCACTGTTTCGCCCTCTCACTGTGTCACCCTCTCACTGTTTCACCCTCTCACTGTGTCGCCCTCTCACTGTTTCGCCCTCTCACTGTGTCACCCTCTCACTGTGTCGCCCTCTCACTGTTTCGCCCTCTCACTGTGTCACCCTCTCACTGTTTCACCCTCTCACTGTTTCACCCTCTCACTGTGTCACCCTCTCACTGTTTCGCCCTCTCACTGTTTCGCCCTCTCACTGTGTCACCCTCTCACTGTGTCACCCTCTCACTGTTTCACCCTCTCACTGTGTCACCCTCTCACTGTTTCGCCCTCTCACTGTGTCACCCTCTCACTGTTTCACCCTCTCACTGTTTCACCCTCTCACTGTGTCACCCTCTCACTGTTTCGCCCTCTCACTGTGTCACCCTCTCACTGTTTCACCCTCTCACTGTGTCACCCTCTCACTGTTTCGCCCTCTCACTGTGTCACCCTCTCACTGTTTCACCCTCTCACTGTTTCACCCTCTCACTGTGTCACCCTCTCACTGTGTCACCCTCTCACTGTTTCACCCTCTCACTGTGTCGCCCTCTCACTGTGTCGCCCTCTCACTGTGTCAACCTCTCACTGTGTCACCCTCTCACTGTTTCGCCCTCTCACTGTGTCACCCTCTCACTGTTTCGCCCTCTCACTGTTTCACCCTCTCACTGTGTCGCCCTCTCACTGTGTCGCCCTCTCACTGTGTCAACCTCTCACTGTGTCACCCTCTCACTGTTTCGCCCTCTCACTGTGTCACCCTCTCACTGTTTCGCCCTCTCACTGTGTCGCCCTCTCACTGTGTCACCCTCTCACTGTTTCACCCTCTCACTGTGTCACCCTCTCACTGTGTCACCCTCTCACTGTTTCGCCCTCTCACTGTGTCGCCCTCTCACTGTTTCACCCTCTCACTGTGTCACCCTCTCACTGTTTCACCCTCTCACTGTTTCACCCTCTCACTGTGTCACCCTCTCACTGTGTCACCCCCTCACTGTTTCGCCCTCTCACTGTGTCGCCCTCTCACTGTTTCGCCCTCTCACTGTGTCGCCCTCTCACTGTTTCACCCTCTCACTGTGTCTCCCTCTCACTGTGTCACCCCCTCACTGTTTCGCCCTCTCACTGTGTCGCCCTCTCACTGTTTCGCCCTCTCACTGTGTCTCCCTCTCACTGTTTCACCCTCTCACTGTTTCACCCTCTCACTGTGTCGCCCTCTCACTGTTTCACCCTCTCACTGTTTCACCCTCTCACTGTGTCACCCTCTCACTGTTTCACCCTCTCACTGTTTCACCCTCTCACTGTGTCACCCTCTCACTGTGTCACCCCCTCACTGTGTCACCCTCTCACTGTGTCACCCCCTCACTGTTTCACCCCATCACTGTGTCGCCCTCTCACTGTTTCACCCTCTCACTGTTTCACCCTCTCACTGTGTCGCCCTCTCACTGTTTCACCCTCTCACTGTGTCACCCTCTCACTGTGTCACCCTCTCACTGTGTCACCCCCTCACTGTTTCACCCCCTCACTGTGTCGCCCTCTCACTGTGTCGCCCTCTCACTGTGTCGCCCTCTCACTGTGTCACCCTCTCACTGTTTCACCCTCTCACTGTGTCGCCCTCTCACTGTGTCACCCTCTCACTGTGTCACCCCCTCACTGTTTCACCCCCTCACTGTGTCGCCCTCTCACTGTTTCGCCCTCTCACTGTGTCTCCCTCTCACTGTTTCACCCTCTCACTGTGTCACCCTCTCACTGTTTCACCCTCTCACTGTTTCACCCTCTCACTGTGTCACCCTCTCACTGTTTCACCCTCTCACTGTGTCACCCTCTCACTGTGTCACCCCCTCACTGTGTCACCCTCTCACTGTGTCACCCCCTCACTGTTTCGCCCTCTCACTGTGTCGCCCTCTCACTGTGTCGCCCCCTCACTGTGTCGCCCCCTCACTGTGTCGCCCCCTCACTGTTTCGCCCCCTCACTGTGTCGCCCCCTCACTGTGTCGCCCCCTCACTGTGTCGCCCTCTCACTGTGTCACCCTCTCACTGTTTCACCCTCTCACTGTGTCACCCTCTCACTGTTTCACCCTCTCACTGTGTCACCCTCTCACTGTTTCACCCTCTCACTGTGTCACCCTCTCACTGTGTCACCCCCTCACTGTTTCACCCCCTCACTGTGTCGCCCTCTCACTGTGTCGCCCCTCTCACTGTGTCGCCCTCTCACTGTGTCACCCTCTCACTGTGTCACCCTCTCACTGTGTCACCCTCTCACTGTGTCACCCTCTCACTGTTTCACCCTCTCACTGTGTCACCCTCTCACTGTGTCACCCCCTCACTGTTTCGCCCTCTCACTGTGTCGCCCCTCTCACTGTTTCACCCTCTCACTGTGTCGCCCTCTCACTGTGTCGCCCCTCTCACTGTGTCGCCCTCTCACTGTGTCGCCCTCTCACTGTGTCGCCCTCTCACTGTGTCGCCCTCCTCTGAATGTTTCTGAATGTTTCTGAATGTTTCTGAATGTTTCTGAATGTTTCTTGAGAGTATTTTTCCGTGCTGATGTTGGTCACGCGTGGCGGTTTCATCAGCGATGTCACGCGCGGGTAATTGTGTGTCTAAGTGGTTTGTAACGACACCGTGAATCCTCCTGAGACGTGAAGCATCAGACGCGTAAAAACAGAATTCAACACAGTTTCTCTGAGTGTGTGCGAGAGTCTCAGGGATTTAAAGCTGCACAGGAAATGAAAAGTGACAACAGAGGAGGCCGTGACCAAAGGTTTATTTACACAAAACAAACACAGAAACTTTTATTTCAGACAAACCTTGTTTAACCTTTGACCTCCGACGTCTTTATCTCACTCTCCCACAGAGAAAAGCAGTCATTTTAGGAGCTGCTGCCTCGTGTGGTCACTTTGTGTCACTGAGGTCAATCTGAACAAAGGACTTCAAACACTGAAGTGACAAAATAAGACATTTGTGCCGTGATCACCCTGGTATCTGTCTGTCTGTCTGTCTGTCTGTCTGTCTGTCTGTCTGTCTGCCTGTCTGTCTGTCTGCCTGTCTGTCTGCCTGTCTGTCTGCCTGCATGAGTGAGTGTGGTTTTCCTGTTGCAACAGTTATCATGTTTTTGACTTTATGTTACTTTGGACTTGTTTTTCTGTCTGTGTTTGAGGATCAGCTGTCTGTGTCTGTGTGTTCTCCCCTGTGTTCTCCTGTGTGTTCTCTCGTGTGTTCTCCCCTGTGTTCTCCCGTGTGTTTTCCCATGTTCTCTTGTGTGTGTGTTCTCCTGTGTGTTCTCCCGCGTGTTCTCCCGTGTGTTCTCTCGTGTGTTCTCCCGTTTGTTCTCTCGTGTGTTCTCCCGTGTGTTCTCCCGTGTTCTCCTGTGTGTGTGTGTTCTCCCGTGTGTTCTCCCGTGTGTTCTCTTGTGTGTGTTCTCCCGTGTGTTCTCCCGCGTGTTCTCCCGTATGTTCTCTCATGTGTTCTCCCGTTTGTTCTCCCGTATGTTCTCTCATGTGTTCTCCCGTTTGTTCTCTCGTGTGTTCTCTCGTGTGTTCTCCCGTGTGTTCTCCCGCGTGTTCTCCCGTATGTTCTCTCATGTGTTCTCCCGTTTGTTCTCCCGTATGTTCTCTCATGTGTTCTCCCGTTTGTTCTCTCGTGTGTTCTCTCGTGTGTTCTCCCGTGTGTTCTCCCGTGTTCTCCTGTGTGTGTGTTGTCCCGTGTGTTCTCCCGTGTGTTCTCTTGTGTGTGTTCTCCCGTGTGTTCTCCCGCGTGTTCTCTCGTATGTTCTCTCATGTGTTCTCCCGTTTGTTCTCCCGTATGTTCTCTCATGTGTTCTCCCGTTTGTTCTCCCGTATGTTCTCTCATGTGTTCTCCCGTTTGTTCTCCCGTATGTTCTCTCATGTGTTCTCCCGTTTGTTCTCTCGTGTGTTCTCCCGTGTGTTCTCTCGTGTGTTCTCCCGTGTGTTCTCTCGTGTGTTCTCTCATGTGTTCTCCCGTTTGTTCTCTCGTGTGTTCTCTCGTGTGTTCTCCCGCGTGTTCTCCCGTGTGTTCTCCCGTGTGTTCTCTCGTGTGTTCTCCCGTTTGTTCTCGTGTGTTCTCCCGTGTGTTCTCCCGTGTTCTCCTGTGTGTGTGTGTTCTCCCGTGTGTTCTCCCGTGTGTTCTCTTGTGTGTGTTCTCCCGTGTGTTCTCCCGTGTGTTCTCCCGCGTGTTCTCCCGTATGTTCTCTCATGTGTTCTCCCGTTTGTTCTCTCGTGTGTTCTCTCGTGTGTTCTCCCGTGTGTTCTCTCGTGTGTTCTCCCGTGTGTTCTCTCGTGTGTTCTCCCGTGTGTTCTCCTGCAGACATCGTAGCCTTTAACTGCTGTAGATTTTATTACACAAGTCTTTTAATAAGAGGATAAAATCAGATGTTTCCTGTGTGTCAGACTGGTCCATCAGCAGCAGGGGGCGCTCTGCCTGTGTGTCATACAGTGAGATTAAAGCTCCTGCTGTTTGACTCTAATCATGTGGACATGCTGTTGTCCAACATTAATGTGTTCACACCAGCTTCATCCTCTAAAGAGATCAGTGACGTCTCATCAGCAGAACAAGACAATTGTGAAATGACTTCATCATCCGTTTCCTCGTCTTCATGCTCCGCGGACGCCTCTCGTCTCCCACACTGAATTAATCCCGACTTCCCTCTAATCCAATTAAAATGAGGGAGCAGAGGTGCTGTCACTGCCAAACATGTTTCCACTGCAGCCTCCAGACAGATTAAGGTGAAGAAGATCTTTAATTTGTTAATCACCGAGCGGCGAGCGGAGCGTGAAACACAAAGGAGGAATCAAGAACGATTACCAGGAGACGAGCGGAGGAACCGCCGTGGATTCATTTCATTATAAAGATGACGAGGGAGGCCCTGCAGTCAGGTGACCTTTGACCTGTCACACAGACACTTTACTTTCTTTATATGAATATATAATAAAAACAATATAAATGAAACAATAAAGACACGATCATGTGACGCGGATAAAGACGGTCATGTGACGCAGATAAAGACGGTCATGTGACGTAGATAAAGACGGTCATGTGACGCAGATAATGACGGTCATGTGACGCAGATAAAGACGGTCATGTGACGTAGATAAAGACGGTCATGTGACGTAGATAAAGACGGTCATGTGACGCAGATAAAGACGGTCATGTGACGTAGATAAAGACGGTCATGTGACGTAGATAAAGACGGTCATGTGACGCAGATAAAGACGGTCATGTGACGTAGATAAAGACGGTCATGTGACGCAGATAAAGACGGTCATGTGACGCAGATAAAGACGGTCATGTGACGTAGATAAAGACGGTCATGTGACGCAGATAAAGACGGTCATGTGACGTAGATAAAGACGGTCATGTGACGCAGATAAAGACGGTCATGTGACGTAGATAAAGACGGTCATGTGACGCAGATAAAGACGGTCATGTGACGTAGATAAAGACGGTCATGTGACGTTGATAAAGACGGTCATGTGACGTTGATAAAGACGGTCATGTGACGTTGATAAAGACGGTCATGTGACGTAGATAAGGACGCGATCATGTGACGTAGATAAAGATGCGATCATGTGACGTAGATAAAGACGCGATCATGTGACGTATCATGTGATCATGTGACGTAGATAAAGACGCGATCATGTGACGTAGATAAAGACGCGATCATGTGACGCAGATAAAGACGGTCATGTGACGTAGATAAAGATGCGATCATGTGACGTAGATAAAGACACGATCATGTGACGCAGATAAAGACGGTCATGTGACGTAGATAAAGATGCGATCATGTGACGTAGATAAAGACACGATCATGTGACGTATCATGTGATCATGTGACGTAGATAAAGACACGATCATGTGACGTATCATGTGATCATGTGACGTAGATAAAGACACGATCATGTGACGTATCATGTGATCATGTGACGTAGATATAAATAAATAATAAACTCACTTGACTTTGACTCCAGTGATAAAAAAATACATTTACATTAAAGTTCCTGTCAATGCTCCTTCTGCTAACTAGCGTGATACCTAGCGTTCTAGCGTCCAGTGTGTGTGTGTGTGTGTGTGTGTGTGTTTCACTGCAGTCTTTGCTCAGTTGTTGATTTTAAATTAAAAACAGACACTGATTTTCTTCTGAACTGGATTCTCGTTGTCATAGCAACACGTCGTCTCCCGCTCTGAGTTCAGGACGTGTCCTGGACGTCTGTTAGCCGCGCGCTAATCTGCAGTGACGTGTCGCTCGCTGCTGCGCTCACAGTCGAGCAGGAAAAGACGTCGGAGAAACTCTGAGGTCGACGAGGGTGAAGCAAAATGGCAGCTGTCAAAAGACGTGACGCACACACACACGCACACACGCACGCACGCACACACACACACACACACACACACACACACACGCATCCACACGCACACACACACTGTGTGATAAATGTGAAGCGGCACCAGCTCGTCATGTTGAGTGAAGACGTTCATGTTGTTCACAACGATGATGTCATCATTTTACACTGTGACATCACAGAGAAACTTTTCACTCACACAAACTTATGGAACTTTTACTGCTGCTGTTACTGCTGCTGTTACTGCTGCTGCTGTTACTGCTGCTGCTGCTGCTGTTACTGCTGCTGTTACTGCTGCTGCTGCTGTTACTGCTGCTGTTACTGCAGCTGCTGCTGTTACTGCGGCTGTTACTGCTGCTGCTGCTGTTACTGCTGCTGTTACTGCAGCTGCTGCTGTTATTGCTGCTGTTACTGCTGCTGCTGCTGTTACTGCTGCTGCTGCTGTTCCTGCTGCGGCTGCTGCTGTTACTGCTGCTGCTGCTGTTACTGCTGCGGCTGCTGCTGTTACTGCTGCTGTTACTGCTGCTGCTGCTGTTACTGCTGCTGTTACTGCTGCTGCTGCTGTTACTGCTGCTGTTACTGCTGCTGCTGCTGTTACTGCTGCTGCTGCTGTTCCTGCTGCGGCTGCTGCTGTTACTGCTGCTGCTGCTGTTACTGCTGCGGCTGCTGCTGTTACTGCTGCTGTTACTGCTGCTGCTGCTGTTACTGCTGCTGTTACTGCTGCTGCTGCTGTTACTGCTGCTGTTACTGCTGCTGCTGCTGTTACTGCTGCTGCTGCTGTTACTGCTGCGGCTGCTGCTGTTACTGCTGCTGTTACTGCTGCTGCTGCTGCTGTTACTGCTGCTGTTACTGCTGCTGCTGCTGTTACTGCTGCTGTTACTGCTGCTGCTGCTGTTACTGCTGCTGCTGCTGTTACTGCTGCGGCTGCTGCTGTTACTGCTGCTGTTACTGCTGCTGCTGCTGTTACTGCTGCTGCTGCTGTTACTGCTGCGGCTGCTGTTCCTGCTGCGGCTGCTGCTGTTACTGCTCCTGTTACTGCTGCTGCTGCTGTTACTGCTCCTGTTACTGCTGCGGCTGCTGTTACTGCTGCTGTTCCTGCTGCAGCTGCTGTTACTGCTGCTGTTACTGCGGCTGCTGTTACTGCTGCTGTTACTGCTGCTGTTACTGCGGCTGCTGTTACTGCTGCTGCTGCTGTTACTGCTCCTGTTACTGCTGCGGCTGCTGTTACTGCTGCTGTTCCTGCTGCAGCTGCTGTTACTGCTGCTGTTACTGCGGCTGCTGTTACTGCTGCTGTTACTGCGGCTGCTGTTACTGCTGCTGTTACTGCTGCTGCTGTTACTGCTGCTGCTGTTACTGCTGCTGTTACTGCTGCTGCTGCTGTTACTGCTGCTGCTGCTGCTGGTGAAGATGATGGAGGTGACGAGGATGAACCCATTATCTGCTGCTGATTTACAGAACAGCACAGCCTGAGGGGGCGGGATGTCCTGATAATCAGATTAAAATAAAAAGAGATTGACTTTTATTGTATATGATTTTATTTTTCAAGACATTAAAGAAAACAAACAGTGCTTTAGTTTCACTCTTACTGATTCAAATATTCATCAAATCAATGATTCAGATGTTTAATCCCGGATTAAACATGATCATTGAATGATCTCTGTTTATGTGTGTGTGTATATTTCATTATTTTATTTACCTGATCTTTTTATGTCTGGTATCTCATTTATTTCATGTAATAGTTGAATTAAACTTTCTGTTTTTATATTCAGAGTTATTTCTCATTTCCTTCTGATGTTTAAACAGTTTCAGACCTGGTTTTTATCAAAAGTATAAATAAATAAATAAATCAATGTTCCTGACTTTTGTTCTTTTTCTGGGTTAAAGCTGTCACATGTGCTTTGATCAGATTAGAGATTTACACTTCAGATTAAGTCATGTGTGAAAGAAAGTAAAGGCTTTTTAAAAGTTTCTGTGTGTGTGTGTGTGTGTGTCACTAATCCCATCTCAGAGGTCAGTGACACTAACGAGCGTGGTGGACGTGTGGACGTGTGGACGTGTGGACGTTTGGTCCCGGGACGCAGCTTTAAGTGGACGCGTTTACACGACCAGTAAACTTCAGCCAATCTCACAAATATTTAAGTCGACTTTGAGCTGCAGCAGCGCAGCCTGACACCAGTGCGTGTGTGTGTGTGTGTGTGTGTCTGTGTGTGTGCGTGCGTGTGTGTGTGTGTGTGCGTGCGTGTGTGTGTGTGTGCGTGTGTGTGTGTGTGCGTGTGCGTGTGCGTGTGTGTGTGTCCTGAGGCGTTTTCTGCTCCAGAGCCTGAAAATCATTTACAGCAGAAAATAGAGCTAATGTACTTTAAATGTAGTAGATGGGATTAGATGGGATTAGATGGGATTAGACTTCATTGATCACTGACATGTTAAAGGACAGAAAATAAACTTTATATGAAATAAGATATAAACAAAAACTCCTTTAATATGTGCCTGCTTTTTCTTTTACTTAAATTTGTTTTAATATAATTTTAATTATTTATTTACATCAAACTTAAATAGAGATGTTGAAATAACGTATATGTATATAAACGACGATGTATATAAACAAGGATGTATATAAACGACGATGTATATAAAAGACGATGTATATAAACGACGATGTATATAAAAGACGATGTATATAAACGACGATGTATATAAACGACGATGTATATAAACGGCGATGTATATAAAAGACGATGTATATAAACGACGATGTATATAAAAGACGATGTATATAAACGACGATGTATATAAACGGCGATGTATATAAAAGACGATGTATATAAACGACGATGTATATAAAAGACGATGTATATAAACAAGGATGTATATAAACGACGATGTATATAAAAGACGATGTATATAAACGACGATGTATATAAAAGACGATGTATATAAACAAGGATATATATATAAACAAGGATGTATATAAACGACGATGTATCTAAACAAGGATATATATATAAACAAGGATGTATATATAAACAAGGATGTATATAAACGACGATGTATATAAACGACGATGTATATAAACAAGGATATATATATAAACAAGGATGTATATAAACGACGATGTATCTAAACAAGGATATATATATAAACAAGGATGTATATATAAACAAGGATGTATATAAACGACGATGTATATAAACGACGATGTATATAAACAAGGATATATGTATAAACAAGGATGTATATAAACGACGATGTATATAAACAAGGATATATATATAAACAAGGATGTATATAAACGACGATGTATATAAACAAGGATGTATATAAACGACGATGTATATAAAAGACGATGTATATAAACGACGATGTTTATAAAAGACGATGTATATAAACAAGGATGTATATATAAACAAGGATGTATATAAACGACGATGTATAAAAACAACGATGTATATAAACAACGATGTTTATAAACAATGATGTTTATATACAACGATGTATATAAATAATGATGTATATAAACAACGATGTATATAAACGACGATGTATATAAACAACGATGTATATAAACAACGATGTATAAAAACAATGATGTATATAAACAACGATGTATATAAACAACGATGTATATAAATGATGATGTTTATAAACGACGATGTATATAAACAACAATGTATATAAACAAGGATGTATATAAACAAGGATGTATAAACGACGATGTTTATAAACAACAATGTATATAAACGACGATGTATATAAACGACGATGTATATAAACGACAATGTATATAAACGACGATGTATATAAACGACGATGTTTATAAACAACGATGTATATAAACGACGATGTATATAAACGACGATATATATATAAACAACGATGTATATAAACAACGATGTACAAAAACAACGATGTATATAAACAACGATGTATATAAACAACGATGTATAAAAACAATGATGTATATAAACAACGATGTATATAAATAATGATGTATATAAACAACGATGTATAAAAACAACGATGTATAAAAACAATGATGTATATAAATAATGATGTATATAAACAACAATATATATAAATAATGATGTATATAAACAATGATGTATATGAACATCGATGTATATAAATAATGATGTATATAAACAACGATGTATAAAAACAATGATGTATATAAACAACGATGTATAAAAACAATTATGTATATAAACAACGATGTATATAAATAATGATGTATATAAACAACGATGTATATAAACAACGATGTATAAAAACAATGATGTATATAAACAACGATGTATAAAAACAATTATGTATATAAACTATGATGTATATAAATAATGATGTATATATATATAATGATGTATATAAACGACGATGTATATAAACAACAATGTATATAAACGACTATGTATATAAACGACGATGTATATAAACGACAATGTATATAAACAACGATGTATAAAAACAATTATGTATATAAACTATGATGTATATAAATAATGATGTATATATATATAATGATGTATATAAACTATGATGTATATATATATAATGATGTAAATAAACTATGATGTATATACATAACGATGTATATATATAATGATGTATATAAACTATGATGTATATAAATAATGATGTATATATATATAATGATGTATATAAACTATGATGTATATATATAATGATGTAAATAAACTATGATGTATATACATAACGATGTATATATATAATGATGTATATAAACTATGATGTATATAAATAATGATGTGTATATATATATAATGATGTATATATAATGATGTATATAAACTATGATGTATATATATATATAATGATGTATATAAACTATGATGTATATATATAATGATGTATATAAACTATGATGTATATAAATAATTCCTGAACCTGAACCCGAACCTGAGCCTGAGCCTGAACCTGAACCTGTCACATTTCCATTCAGTGAGATTCTTTTCTTGCTGATTTCAAACTCTAATCTCTGAGTTTAAATTCTGATCTAAATGAATCAATGAATTATCTGTGGTTTCCTTGTTGTTTTGAGCTCAGAGTATGAGATGAATGAATGAATGAATGAAGTGTTGGAGCAGCACAGTCAAACCCTTGCTTTGTGAACATGTGGCACATTCTTCTTCTCTGTCCTCAGGAGACAAACTGGTGCTGCGTCCCAGACTCACAGAGACAAAGGACGGGGTGGAGGGGGTGTGGTCATCAGATAAATCTGCTGTGAAATCCCTCCCCCACCTCCATCATGCACAGGACAGCGCCGCCTGCTTCAGTCCTGACAGGAGCGAGGTCGCTGATCCCTGACTAAGTCCAGGGGACGAGACACGAGACGTCCAGGGGACGGGAGGGGACGAGACGTCCAGGGGACGGGAGGGGACGAGACGCCGCGGGCGACAAAGCTGGAGCTTCGTTAAAATCAGGGCTCACTCATTAAAGAAGGACAGAGAAGTTCACAACGATTACAGTCACACACTTATCATGACCACCAGGGTCAGAGGTCACAGGGTCTGTGGTGACTGCTGCCACGTTACACACACACACACACACTCACACACACGCGCACAAACGCGCGCACACACACACACGCGCACACACACACACATCATCAACATGATGAGAAACAGAGGACGTTTGAAGAAAGTTGTGCAGCTGAAACAAATGTTTCACAGACACTTCCTGTTCCTGTGAGGACAGGAAGTCAAAGCTGTGATGAGACATCTGTGTCTCTGTGGACGCACGTGTGTCCTCAGCGCTTATGATGGCGGCCGCACCTCCATCACTGCAGCGTCTCTTTCATGTCACTGTCACAGTGTGTGTGTCTGTGTGCGTCTGTGTGTGTGTGAAGTTTGTCTCTCAGGACAGATGCTGTGTGTGTGTGTGTGTGTGTGTGTGTGTGTGGGAGAGTGAGTGGTTTATAAAAGTCTTTTGTTAAAGTGTAAAAGTGATCCTCTGTATCTCGGCAGCAGGGGGCGCTCACAGCACACTCAGCTGTGTCAGTGCCTCACACAATCAACCTGAAATATCCCTTTAAAGTCAGAAGTAGATGATTATACACTGGCCCCTCCCCCTCTGCTGTGTGTTGGCAGTCATCAGTGAGCGTCATCGTCGCTGAACACTGAACACATGGTGCTGAAGAGCACCCGTTCATCCATTCATCCACACATTTGTATAATCGCTGGACCAGCTATAGAACAGGCTCCTTGTTCACCCGTTCATCCATTCATCCACACATTTGTATAATCGCTGGACCAGCTATAGAACAGGCTCCTTGTTCACCCGTTCATCCATTCATCCACACATTTGTATAATCGCTGGACCAGCTATAGAACAGGCTCCTTGTTCACCCGTTCATCCATTCATCCACACATTTGTATAATCGCTGGACCAGCTATAGAACAGGCTCCTTGTTCACCCGTCCATCCATTCATCCACACATTTGTATAATCGCTGGACCAGCTATAGAACAGGCTCCTTGTTCACCCGTCCATCCATTCGTCCACACATTTGTATAATCGCTGGACCAGCTATAGAACAGGCTCCTTGTTCACCCGTTCATCCATTCGTCCACACATTTGTATAATCGCTGGACCAGCTATAGAACAGGCTCCTTGTTCACCCGTTCATCCATTCATCCACACATTTGTATAATCGCTGGACCAGCTATAGAACAGGCTCCTTGTTCACCCGTCCATCCATTCGTCCACACATTTGTATAATCGCTGGACCAGCTATAGGACAGGCTCCTTATTCACCCGTTCATCCATTCGTCCACACATTTGTATAATCGCTGGACCAGCTATAGGACAGGCTCCTTATTCACCCGTTCATCCATTCGTCCACACATTTGTATAATCGCTGGACCAGCTATAGAACAGGCTCCTTATTCACCCGTTCATCCATTCGTCCACACATTTGTATAATCGCTGGACCAGCTATAGAACAGGCTCATTATTCACCCGTCCTTCCATTCATCCACACATTTGTATAATCGCTGGACCAGCTATAGGACAGGCTCCTTGTTCACCCGTTCATCCATTCATCCACACATTTGTATAATCGCTGGACCAGCTATAGAACAGGCTCCTTGTTCACCCGTCCATCCATTCGTCCACACATTTGTATAATCGCTGGACCAGCTATAGAACAGGCTCCTTGTTCACCCGTCCTTCCATTCATCCACACATTTGTATAATCGCTGGACCAGCTATAGGACAGGCTCCTTGTTCACCCGTTCATCCATTCATCCACACATTTGTATAATCGCTGGACCAGCTATAGAACAGGCTCCTTGTTCACCCGTTCATCCATTCATCCACACATTTGTATAATCGCTGGACCAGCTATAGGACAGGCTCCTTGTTCACCCGTTCATCCATTCATCCACACATTTGTATAATCGCTGGACCAGCTATAGAACAGGCTCCTTGTTCACCCGTTCATCCATTCGTCCACACATTTGTATAATCGCTGGACCAGCTATAGAACAGGCTCATTATTCACCCGTCCTTCCATTCATCCACACATTTGTATAATCGCTGGACCAGCTATAGGACAGGCTCCTTGTTCACCCGTCCATCCATTCATCCACACATTTGTATAATCGCTGGACCAGCTATAGAACAGGCTCATTGTTCACCCGTTCATCCATTCGTCCACACATTTGTATAATCGCTGGACCAGCTATAGAACAGGCTCATTATTCACCCGTTCATCTATTCATTCGTGGGTGTGGGTGTGTGTGGATTGTAAAAAATGCTTTGAATTAGTTTGTAATTTAGAGATTAATTTAAATTAAATTCAGTGAAACACAAAAATCATCAACACAAACAAACATGACCTTTGACCTTCTTACATCATCTTTATTATGAATTACATTTACTTAATTTATTCATGTTTTTATAAATGATCACATTATGATCATTTCATATTTCCATTAATGTTCACACACACACACACACACACGCATGCATATTTCATTTTCAATATAAATGATTAAGTTTATTTTCAAAAAGGTTTAAATATATTTGAATATTATTGAGATAAAATGTTTTGATATATTTTGTTTAAATTAATTTTTCTTAAATATCTTTAAAAATGTTTTATCATCATTAATATTATGAGAACGTTAACACATCATCCCCTCAGGCTCATTATACAATAGCGCCCCCTGACTGAGTCTGAATGCACTGCAGCAGCAGCAGCAGCAGGAGGCCGCGGTGAGACGAGGCTGCGGCCGCTCAGAGAGCACCCTGGAGCGGCGAGGAGGAGTCGGAGGTCCCGGTGAAATGATCCTGGGTCTAGGCACTCACACACTCACACGCAGAAATTAGCATATATTTAAATACATTTGCGCGTCACCGTGCGTAAAAGTGACAGAAATGTGACTTTGACTTTAGTAATAATTATAATTATAATTATAATAATGATACATAACAAAAGTGAAGATAATTCAGTTGTTTTTCTTAAACGCGTCTTTATTACAACAGAACCAGCAACTGTGTGTGTGTGTGTGTGTGTGTGTGTGTGTGTGTCGGTCAGTGAAGAGTTAAGGGGAGGAGACACACACTGACACGCCTCATTGGGCAGATTATGTGCCGCAAACAAAAAGTGTGTGTCGGTGTGTGACAGTCAGAATCACAGCAGAGGAGCCATCTGCGCCTCCCTCTCTCCCTCTGTGTGTGCGTGTGCGTGTGTGTGTGTGTGTGTGTGTCGTTATTTATCAGGCTCTCTCTCCTCGCGCGCTCTCACTGCCGCTGTGTCGTGAGCAGCAGCTTCAGTGTGTGAAGACACTGAGGAAGAGGAGAGATGTTCTGACAGCAGCTCAGGAGCAGAGCTGGACTCTACCTCCACCTTCATCACCTCCATCACCTCCACACACACACACGCGGCCTCACTGTGTGTGGGTGTGTGTGTGTGTGTGTGTGTGTGTTTCCTGGCTGCAGGGTTTTTATCTTCATCAGAAGAAGAAGATTCCGTTTGTGACTCATCACTGGATTATTGTTGCTGCTGCCTCTTCACACTCTTTCTGCTTCAGCTTCAGGTAGGTCTACACAGGTGTGTGTGTGTGTGTGTGTGTGTGCGCGCGCGCGCGTATTCAGCCTCAAACTCGTCCTGCAGAAAAGAAAAAACCGAACCCGCAGATGTTTCAGGAACTAAACCCGCAGATTTTAGGACATTCAAGCTTCGGCAGATGGATGAAGATCCCGCAGCTCCGCAGTTCCCGCAGTTCCCGCGGATCCCGCAGTTTCCGCAGCTCCCGCAGCTCCGCAGTTCCCGCAAATCCCGCAGTTCCCGCGGCTCCCGCGGATCCCGCAGCTCCGCAGTTCCCGCAAATCCCGCAGTTCCCGCGGCTCCCGCGGATCCCGCAGTTTCCGCAGCTCCCGCAGCTCCGCTCTCAGTCCACGGCTCTGATGTTCTTCTTCTTTAAAAGTCGTGGATGTAAAGATGTTTCGCTCTTCACGGATTTTTGACCACGCGCACTCTCACGCGCCGCTGAGGAAAGGCTCACTCTTCACTCTTCACTCTTCACTCTTCACTCTTTCACTCTTTCACTCTTTCACACAGGGCGGGAAACAAACTCCACATCTGTTTGAGAAAAAATAATTACAAATATCTTCTTTGTTTTTTTAATGAAACAAAAAATATCAGAGGAAGAGAAAGAGGATAAATGATGAAGATCGGTGCTCATCATCTTCATCATTATTATCATTATTCATTGATGATCTTCATCATCATTATAATTATTATCATCATTGTAATCACGTGTTAAAATCAGCTGCGTAAAAAGCGCTTTTTCATTTGAACACAAACTGAATGATTCTAAACGTTTCTTTATTCTTTATTATATTTAACATTCAGTTCAGTTCCAGTTATTTTTCTCTTCATGACGAAAATAATTAAAAATAAACAATAAATATAAAAATATAAAAGAATTTTAGGCCTAAAATAAACAGAAAAGAGTAAAAACCTTGAGTTTCATTGTAACGATTTTAAATGTTTTACATTTTAAATATAAATCATTTAAAATGATTTACATTTAAAATGATTTACATTTAAAATATAAATCATTTAAAATGATTTACATTTAAGATGATTTATATTTAAAATGATTTATGAAAAGATAAAAAAGATTTTTCTTCAGTTTCACTTTATTTTCTTGAAGAAATTCATCTTTTTTGCCCGTGTGAGAAAATGTGTGTTTCAGATTTGACTCGTGAAGATAATTCTTTCATTTTGTCTTTAAGTGATTTTTACTCCTTTCTCTGGTGATTTACGGCTGCACGTGTGTGTGTGTGTGTGTGTGTGTGTGTGTGTGTGAACACAGAGAAAGGGAATAATGAAGTGTTGGTGCTGCTTTAATCACAGTCTCACAGGGAAAGTGGTGGATTATGGTAATGAGGTGACATACGCTGCTGCACGCGCGCACACACACACACACACTGATCTAAAGTCAAATTCACCTCTGTCCTGTTTCTCCTCATTAAACAAAAACCCCAACATTACATTTAATCATTTAATAAATGTAATAAATAATAAGTAAAATATCAGATTAATCATCATCAGAATATAATCTAAATATATAATCTGTATAAAATCATCCCGCGGGAAAACGCGGGACACACACACGCATCTTTGACAGAGGCCTGATCTTCTTCAGCATCATCATCATAATCATCTTCATCGTCATAATGTTAATGATAATAAAAACAAAATGGGTTAATTCAGTTAATAACATTAATGATGATATTATTATTATTAGTTTTATTATAATAATTATTATAATAATTATCAAACTAAGAATAATAATTATGATAATTGTGTATCATAGTCAACTGAAATGAATTCACATCATGAATTTATTACAAACTGAGAGGAAAAAAGAGCGCGCGCTCACTGACGACGCTCTGACAGCTGCTGTTCACACACACACACACACACACACACACACTGCGCGCGTGCGGACATACATTTATAATAAAGAATAAATAACAATAATGATGTATATAAATGTATTATTTTATTTTAACGTTATCAAATTACATTTACATATGTTTAACTGTCTCTGAGTCTCTGTCTCTGTCTGTGTCTGTGTCTCTGAGTCTCTCTCTGTGTCTCTTTGTCTCAGTCTCTGAGTCTCTGTCTCTATCTCTGTCTCTGTCTCTGTGTCTGTCTCTGAGTCTCTGTCTCTGTGTCTCTGTCTCTGAGTCTCTCTCTGTGTCTCTTTGTCTCAGTCTCTGAGTCTCTGTGTCTGTCTCTGTCTCTGTGTCTGTCTCTGAGTCTCTGTCTCTGTGTCTGTGTCTCTGTCTCTGAGTCTCTCTCTGTGTCTCTTTGTCTCTCAGTCTCTGTCCCTGAGTCTCTGTCTCTGAGTCTCTTTGTCTCAGTGTTTCGGTGTCTCAGTGTCTCTAATTCTCTGTGTCTCTGTCTGTGTCTCTGTGTCTTTGAGTCTCTATCTCTGAGTCTCTGTGTCTGTGTCTGTGTCTGTGTCTGTCTCTGAGTCTCTGTGTCTCTGAGTCTCTGTGTCTCTGTGTCTCTCTGTCTGTCTCTCTGTCTGTCTCTGTGTCTTTGAGTCTCTGTCTCTGAGTCTCTGTGTCTCTGTGTCTCTGAGTCTCTGTGTCTCTGTGTCTCTGTCTGTGTCACTGTCTCTGTGTCTCTGAGTCTCTGAGTCTGTGTCTCTGTCTGTGTCTCTGTGTCTGTGTCTCTGAGTCTTTGACTGTGTCTCTGTCTGTGTCACTGTCTCTGTGTCTCTGAGTCTCTGAGTCTGTGTCTGTGTCTGTGTCTGTGTCTGTGTCTCTCTGTGTCTCTGAGTCTTTGACTGTGTCTCTGTCTCTTTGACTGTGTCTCTGTCTCTGTCTGTGAGTCTCTGTGTCTCTGTGTCTTTGACTCTGACTCTGACTGTGTCTCTGTCTCGGAGTCTCTGACTGTGTCTCTTTGCTTTGCAGCTTCATCATCATCATCATCATCGTCATCAGTGAAGATGGAGGAGTCGAGCTCTCAGAAGTTATTATGGGATGGCGACGCTAAGGCGGTGCAGCAGTGTCTCACAGACATCTTCACCAGTGTCTTCACCACCTGTGACATCCCTGAAAACGCCATCTTTGGTCCATGTGTCCTCAGTCACACGTCTCTGTACGACAGCATCGCCTTCATCGCCCTGAAGGCCACGGACAAACGCACGGCGCCATACGTCTTCAGAGTGAGTATATACTTCCACATAGGTCCACATACGTCCACATACGTCCACATACGTCCACATACGTCCACATACGTACATAAGACCGGTATTGTACTCAATTCCATTGTAAGTCACTTTGGATAAAAGCGTCTGTAATGTAATGTAATAAAGACGAGATCATGTGACGCAGACCATGTGTAGAGATCGAGCGCTCTCGCTGTTTTTCTTTTGCATTATTTTAGTTTTAAAGAAAATGTCCTCTTGTGTCTCAGGTGGACACGTCGGCGACAAACAGCACGTCCGAGGGTCTGATGTGGCTGCGGCTCGTCCAGTCGGCTCGCGACAGAGAGGAGCAGAACCTGGAGGCGTACGTGAAGAACGGACAACTCTTCTACCGCTCGCTGCGGCGCATCGAGAAGGACGAGGAGCTGCTGGTGTGGTACGGCAAAGACCTGGTGGACCTGCTGCTGCTCAGCCCCAGCAGAGCTCCAGCCAAGACCAAAGGTGAGTGCGGCCTCCAAGGACCTCCGTGCTAACGTCTCACATCATGTTCACTGGGTTGTCTCTAATTTCCCATATTTCCTTCCAGGTTCCTCTCACCACTCATGTCCCGACTGCAGCCAAAAGTTCCAGTTCGAGTTCCCGTTCCTGGCCCATCTGCGGTTCCGTTGCACCAAGAGACTGCAGAACGTCACAGGTGGCGACGAAGAGTCGTGCAAAGAGAGCGGCGGCGAGCGAGCGAACACCACCCCAACCAGGAACTCTCTAAAGGTGGGCCGATCCGAGGGCTTCAGCGCCAACCAGGACACCAACAAACCCTCCACAGACTTTCACAACCTGGCCCGGGACCTGGAGAACAACCGGACCAGCCCGCCCAGCGACAAGGAGGCAGAGATCTGCAGCGAAAGTTCAAGGAAGAGGAAGTTGGTGGAGGCAGAGGAGAGCCGAGGATCCGGCCTCACTCAGACCAAGTCTAAAGACGAGCTGGCAACGTCAGCTCAGAACTACAGAGGCGTTTACGGTCTGGACGACAACCGCAGGTCCTTCTCTCCACCGCGCTCCACCGAGCCCGGGGAGGGAAAATGCAGCGCCTTCACCGAGGTCAAGAAGAATGGAAAACATCACGGCAAAAACCTCCAGAGCGCCAACTCTGAAAACAAAGACGGCGGTCGACCCAGCAGCAACCCGGCAGAGAAGCACCTGAACACGCGGCAGGTTCTGTCTGAGACGCAGCCAGCACAGACCTCGCCCATGGGCAGCGCCTTCACCTCGGTCAGCCAGCAGGGCGGTGGCAGCGGCGCAGAGAGGAAGAGCGCCTTCAGTCAACCGTCTCGCTCGTCCTTCTCCCAGATATCACAGCTGGTGATGCCGCCCAAGCTGCTGGACTGTCACCCGGCAGTGGGCGACACCATCTCCTCCTCCAGACTCTACCAGGCTGACCACCTCGCTGCCAAACTGCAGAGTGCCGAACTGGGCGCCAACTGCCCGGTGCCGGGCGGCATGACCAAGCAGAACCCTTTCGTCTATGCCACCACCTTCTGGCCCAAGAACTCGGGTGCCATCCAGCTCCAGATGCCGTCGGCGCTCACGCTGCTGCCGCCCTCCTTCACCTCGCTCTGCCTGCCGGCGCAGAACTGGTGCGCCAAGTGCAACGCCTCCTTCAGGATGACCTCGGACTTGGTTTACCACATGAGGTCTCACCACAAGAAAGAGTACGCCATGGAGCCGCTGTGCAAGCGCCGGCGCGAGGAGAAGCTCAAGTGTCCCATCTGCAATGAGTCCTTCAGGGAGCGGCATCACCTGTCACGTCACATGACCTCCCATAACTGACTCAGACTGGAGGTGGGCGGAGCTTACACACAGACTGGTTTTCACTCCTGATCCCCATTTCTTCTTCTTCTTCTTCTTCTTCTTCTTCTTCTTCTTCTTCTTCTTGTGTATGAAATCACGCTGTGAAAATGAATCTATTTATGAACGTGTGAACACGGAGGAGATTTAAATATGTGTAAATGTCTTTTATATCATATAAATGACGTGTTCTTCACGAGCTTTTCAATGTCAACGACAAATAAAACATGAATAATTATTATGATAATTATATTTCAGAGTGCATGTAATAATATTGAAATGATTTTAAGATTACAGTGTAAATAAATAACTGCTTTATTTTGTGTCCGTGGGGAATATTTCAGAATATTTCAGAATATTTCAGTGTTTCTTCCTTTAAAACTCGATCGACAATAAAATGACTTTATTTTCAGATGCAGTCGTCAGCAGTGTGTCTCCTGTTCTTATTTGGACTTCAGTGAATTAGATTATGATAATGAATTCAGTATAAAACGAGTGAAATTCATTTTGTTTTTGAAATAAAAAACTTTATTTTGAAAAATCTGACGATAGTTTAGCATAAATATGATCATCGCTTCATTTCTTTATTGTTTGTTAAATGTTGAACTGTTCTCGTGTGTAATGAGAAAATAAGATTTTTATATTTATATCACATTTTAATCCACTTTCCTGTGTTTTTCAGAATTAAGATTTTACTAATGTGAGAAAGTGACGCTTAATTCAACCTGAATTCCAGTTTTTGTGTAAAATGCAAAAATGATGTTGGTAAAATAAAGAGAAAATAAAACACGCCTGCGTTTCCACCTTTTTATTATTGTTATCATTATTTTTAGAGTTTTTAATTATATAAGACACAGTAGTGATAAAAAGATAAATGGTTTTATATGAACACACTCATTCAGGAAAAGAGCATATTTAGTTTTCATGAATTATTCACAAAGACCGGACTGAACTGTTACTATGATACTAATAATAATAACGATAATAACGATAATAATGATGATAATAATAATAAAAATGATAATAATGATAATGGAAATTATAATAATAATAATAACGATAATAATAATAATAATAATAATAATAAAAATGATAATAACGATAATAATGATAATGAAAATTATAATAATAATAATAATGATAATAATAATAATAATAATAATAATAATAATGATAATGATAACAATAATAATAATAATAATAATAATAATAATAATAATAATACTGGTGATGATAATAATAATAATAATAATGATATTGATAATGAAAATAATGATGATAATAATAATAATAATAATAAGGATAATAATAATGATAATAATAATAATGATAATGATAAGTATAATAATAGTAAAATTATTAATAATACTCATAGTATCAGCCAGATCTTTTAAATGTGTTGTCTTTCATTAGTAGCTCATGTTTTTATAAAGATGTGACTCAGAGATGATTATTTACAGATGACGTCATGATTACATGAAACAGAAGGAGAAATAAAACACGCGCGTGGAGAAAGAAAAGTGTTCTGAGAGAAGCGGAGGAGGAAGAATGGAAGATGGTACAACATCGCCACCATGTGGTCAAAATAAAAACCACAGTGCAGTTCAGTCATGACATGATAAATGTGCTGTGAGCGCCCTCTGCTGCTGGAACCAGGATGACACAAGCGAACACTCAGTGAAACATGGCGCCGGCAGAGACACGAAGTGACGTCACATGATCACGCCCCCCCCCCACACACACACACACACACACCCCCACACACACACACTGCTGCCTCCATCACTAAGTTCCAATGTCTTATTTTGTCTCTTCAGTGTTCAGAAGTGACCACACGAGGCAGCAGAGGACCAGCAGCAGCAGTGTGTGTGTGTGTGTGTGTGTGTGTGTGTGTGTGTGTGAGTGACAGTCAGTTTACGTATATATACCACTGTCTGTTTGTCTCTGTCTGTCCCTCAGTGTATGCCTGTCTGTGTCTGTCCTCAGTTCTCTGTTCTCTGTCCTCTGTCCTCTGTCCTCTGTCCAAGCCAAAGATGATTTTAGCAGCCGGCTGTTTGTGAGAGAATCTGCGGTCATGACCTTTTAGCACAGGGATGAAGATCAGAGGAGGAGGAAGAGGAGGGGGAGGAGCCATACTCCTGACAAACAGGTGAACATTCTTCATAAAAGTAAGAAAATAGGTTATGACTTTATGTATCTTTGATTATCATTGATTATCTTTGATTATCATTGATTATCATTGATTATGACTTTAATTATCATTGATTATGACTTTGATTATCATTGATTATGACTTTGATTATCTTTGATTATCATTGATTATGACTTTATTCATCTTTGATTATCATTGATTATCATTGATTATGACTTTGATTATCATTGATTATCATTGATTATGACTTTGATTATCATTGATTATCATTGTTTATGACTTTGATTATCTTTGATTATCATTGATTATCATTGATTATGACTTTGATTATCATTTATTATCATTGATTATGACTTTGATTATCTTTGATTATCATTGATTATCATTGATTATGACTTTGATTATCATTGATTATGACTTTGATTATCATTGATTATCATTGATTATGACTTTAATTATCATTGATTATGACTTTGATTTTCATTGATTATGACTTTGATTATCATTGTTTATGACTTTGATTATCTTTGATTATCATTGATTATCATTGATTATGACTTTGATTATCTTTGATTATCATTGATTATGACTTTGATTATCATTGATTATCATTGATTATGACTTTGATTATAATTGATTATCATTGATTATGACTTTATTTATCTTTGATTATCATTGATTATCATTGATTATGACTTTGATTATCATTGATTATGACTTTGATTATCATTGATTATGACTTTGATTATCATTGAGTATCATTGATTTTGACTTTGATTATTATTGATTATGACTTTGATTATCATTTATTATCATTGATTCTGACTTTATTTATCTTCGATTATCATTGATTATGACTTTGATTATAATTGATTATCATTGATTATGACTTTATTTATCTTTGATAATCATTGATTATCATTGATTATGACTTTTATTATCATTGATTATGACTTTGAGTGATCGTGTTCTGGTCAGTTATGATTCTGTTTTTACTTTTTTATTGTGTTTATAATAATTATATAAAACAGTGAATAAAGTCTAAATCTCCACTGATTTTCTTCATCATTCAGGTGTGGGGGTGGATTGGCTCTGTGTGCAAAAGACATCATGGTCGCAAGTTCAACTCCAGCACTGGCAGGTTGTACTCAATTCCCTTGTAAGTCGCTTTGGATAAAAACGTCTGTTAAATGACATGTAATGTAAATTGACTTGTCGTTGACGTCATTTCCGGTCGCAAACCGGAAACCGCCAGGCACGCGTTTGCCATGGCGACTTGACAACAGTAAACAGTGAAGATGGAGAAGAGCGCGGACACAAACTATAAAGTGTACGAAGATTATCTGGACTCTAAAGTGACGTCGATGGATTTATTTTATCTCAAAGTGAGTCACGTGAACAGAACCTCGTTCACTAAACTGACGATTTTACGTTTAAGTTCGACAACCTGCAACAACACTGGTAGTCTAAACATAACTGTTTGCTTTTAAATAATCAATAAGACTTCTTCTATTGTTCGGCTTGTGTCAAACCACCACAGTTGCTCTTATTACGTATAAAACACCATTTGATTCAGAGAAGTTACTGTCGTGATCGCAGCAGCGAGCTCACTCGTGCACTGGTTTAAGCGGATTTTAGCGAAAGAAACACCATTAAACAAGGCGATAATTCATCGGATGTTTTGTTTTTAATAAAATGACAATGTGTCGTTGTTGAAACTGCGTCTTTGCGACTTTTAAACGGTTTAAATGGACTTTTACAGCGGTTCACGTCTGTGGGCGAGTGAGCTAACAAACCTAGCAAACACTGGAGTCTGGTGTTTTGTCCTCGTGGCCACGAACACAGTTTCATTAAATTATTTTACTCGTTTTTATGAAATTTAAAATTGAATATTAATGAACTTCTACTGCAGGTGTGTGTGTGTGGTTACGTTGGTGTAGCGTGTTTGCTTGGACGCTAGGTGGCAGCAAATTTAAAATAAAGAAATAATCCGGAGACTTCAGTAATAAAAACAACTTATTTATACTGATTTATGTGTTTTACTGGTTATTATCACGTGCATTGAAATCCTCAAACAAATGTTTGTTTTAAACAATTCCGTTTTATTTGAAGTACTCGGTTTTTATTTATGTGTCTGGAACAAATCAAGTAAAAATAAAAACTTTAAATCAAACAATTATTAATCAAATCATCATTTATTTCTAATATTTGAAGAGGAAGTTTCAGGTTTTATTGTTTAATAATATAAGTAAGATTTTTTTAAGTATTTAAAGTTCCTGATAAATCAGAGTTTGCTTGTCTGGAATTCTGGAATGTGCAGTTCGTCTGTTTACCTGTAGATGGAGCTGTTGTTAATGATAAACCCAGCTGCTTCCACTTTGTTTGAACACCTGTGTACACACACACACACACACACACATCAGAACTGTGTGAGTGTGAGCTTTTCAGGACCAGTAGTTCTCATGGAGACCAAAACCTGGTCCTAATGCGGCAGAACCTCCCACGAGGAACTGGTGAAGTTTAGGACTAGTTATAAGTTATAGTGTTGGTTATTAACTGGTTATGGTTAAGTGTGTCTCTGATGTGTATATGTCAGAGTTGGAGGACATGTGGCGCCGCTTTGATCTGACAAACTACAGGAAGTGACACACAGAGCTGGTTTGTAGTTGATGATATTATGGTCTGGATTTGTTGAGTGAAATAATGTTTGAAGGTTCATGAGCCGCTCACCCTCCAGCAACAAACACTTTATTTAAGTTGTTGATCCACTGCTGCCTCCATCACTAAGTTCAAATGTCTGATTTTGTCACTTGAGTGTTTGAAATCCAACGTTTAGATTTAACTCAGTGACACAAAGTGACCACACGAGGCAGCAAAGGACCAGCAGCTAAAATCACTAATTTTGTGTGTTTGAGTGTTTTACAAAAGGCTGTCTGACAGTGAGATTAAGACGTGACATTCTCTGGTCTCCTGACTGGTCTTCTCCTCTGGCCTCCTGACTAGCCTTCTCCTCTGGTCTTCTGACTGGTCTTCTCCTCTGGTCTTCTTCTCTGGTCTTCTCCTCTGGTCTTCTCCTCTGGTCTCCTGACTGGTCTTCTTCTCTGGTCTTCTCCTCTTGTCTCCTGACTGGTCTTCTTCTCTGGTCTTCTCCTCTGGTCTCCTGACTGGTCTTCTTCTCTGGTCTCCTGACTGGTCTTCTTCTCTGGTCTTCTCCTCTGGTCTTCTCCTCTGGTCTCCTGACTGGTCTTCTTCTCTGGTCTTCTCCTCTTGTCTCCTGACTGGTCTTCTTCTCTGGTCTTCTCCTCTGGTCTCCTGACTGGTCTTCTTCTCTGGTCTCCTGACTGGTCTTCTTCTCTGGTCTTCTCCTCTGGTCTTCTCCTCTGGTCTCCTGACTGGTCTTCTTCTCTGGTCTTCTCCTCTTGTCTCCTGACTGGTCTTCTTCTCTGGTCTTCTCCTCTGGTCTCCTGACTGGTCTTCCATCTCTGGTCTCCTGACTGGTCTTCTTCTCTGGTCTTCTCCTCTGGTCTCCTGACTGGTCTTCTTCTCTGGTCTTCTCCTCTGGTCTTCTTCTCTGGTCTCCTGACTGGTCTCCTGACTGGTCTTCTCCTCTGGTCTCCTGACTGGTCTTCTCCTGGTCTCCACAGAGCAGAGCGTTGGCTCGTAAACTGGTTGAACATGGACACAAAGGCACAGTCGTGAACAGGGAGGAGTTTGAGGACAAATCAGCGTCTCAGGCTGCTGAGACTGTGAAGAACAACACTCTGTTTTACCGGAGTCGACCAGTGTAAGTGAATGCCTCAGTAACTTAGTAACACTCAGTAACACAAACCAGGCTTATCTTCCTTTAATGGTGGGCGGGGCATAAACTCCATATATGGAATATCAGGCAAATCTGATAAGAACACTTCAGAAGAGCAATGTCTAAAAAAAACACACTCACACAGTTACCATGCTGCTGCTGCCCCCTAGTGTCTGCAACAGTTACCATATTAGCTCGCTAACAGCTAACATGTGCAGAGTTGCAGCTAAAGGTTGAATTCAACTCAACTCAACTTTATTTATAAAGCGCTTTAAGCAGCCGTAGCTGAGACAAAGTGCTGTACATGAAAAGAAATAAAACAAAAAGTAAAACAATAAAAATACTAAAACAATAAAAACAATAAAACAACAAAAATGTTAAAACAATAAAGATATTAAGAGAATAAAAACAATAAAACACTAAAACACTAAAAACAAGAGCAGAGTCTCATGCTGAGTTGAAAGCCAAGGAATAAAAATGGGTTTTAAGATGATTTTTAAAAATGGACAATGAGTGAATTCATGATTAATCTGCTGATTATTGTATGTGACACCTTAACGTTCTTCATGTTTTTCATGTTCTTCACGTTCTTCATGTTCTTCATGTTCTTCACGGCTAAATGCTTTTCTTTTATCATACACACAAATCAAATCATCACACCTACGCCCTGTTTGAAGAGGCTTTTATTTTGGCGGGACCTGGATCGTCAGTTTTTTCTTTTCTTTTCTCTCCTCTTGTCATGAACACTGTGGCGATTGTTCTCGGCGTTTGCAGGTGTTTCACTGCGTCCTGAGGCCTGTGTTTTCACAGTGTGACCATAACAGGAGGTCAGAGGTCAGTGTGGTCCAATCAGAAAACCACAGAGGAAAAAGAGGGGAGGGGATGGGGGGGGGGGGGGGGGGTGCTTCAGATGGAAAACGTCTGTGGTAAAAGAAATGGAAGCATACATTGAGAAACATGATGATGGTCAGTGAACTGTCAGATCTTCACTCACACAGTAACACTGTTTTTAATGGAGGAGTTACGTGAGCAGTTTACTGTAACAGTTACTATCACAATCACAGTTACTGTAACTGATAGTAACTGTTACAGTAAATGTAACTCTTACTGTAACTGTGATAGTAACTGTTACAGTAACTGTGATAGTAACTGTTACAGTAACAGTGATAGTAACTGTGATAGTAACTGTTACTGTAACTGATAGTAACTGTTACAGTAACTGTAACTCTTACTGTAACTGTGATAGTAACTGTTACAATGAATGTAACTGTTACTGTGATAGTAACTGTTACAGTGAATGTGATAGTAACTGTTACAGTAACTATAACTGTGATAATAACTGTTACTGTAACTGTGATAGTAACTGTTACTGTGACTGTAACTGTTACTGTAACTGTGATAGTAACTGTTACTGTAACTGTGATAGTAGCTGTTACAGTAACTGTGATAGTAACTGTTACAGTAACTATAACTGTGATAGTAACTGTTACTGTAACTGTTACAGTAACTGTGATAGTAACTGTTACTGTAACTGTGATAGTAACAGTTACAGGAGCTGTGATAGTAACTGTTACAGTAACTGTAACTGTGATAGTAACTGTTACAGTAACTGTAACTGTGATAGTAACAGTTGCTATCATTTTTTATTCCACGTTTAGACAAGCGTTTTCGGGAGGAAATCTAAATGCATACGGTGACGCAAAGGTGTGTGGGTATGCATGCCAGGCGGCTTAGTGGCGCTGTGATACACTATCACACAACACCGCCATGTATGGGCGCATATTTTGTCGTTTTACCCGCAAGCGTCCTTGTGTGAACGGGGCCTAAGAGTCAAAGCAGACGCGCAGTGAGGAGAAGGTTGTTCAAGCTGACCTCCACTGCTCCACCGCACCGCTGTGTCACTTTCTGTTCCATTTGTCTTTGCTGCACTTTATGGTTTTGGACGACTGTGGACATTTGTCTGTCCTGAGACACTTGTCCTACAGAGCATCAGCTGTCACGCTACAACGTGACAGCAGGAAACACCTTGTGTTCATGTTAGTGATCAGATCTGATTTTAGTTAGAAAATCATCACAAATGTGTGAATAATTAAATCATTCCAGACTCAGGTCACAAAATCTGTGGTTTGGGTCATATCATGGTTTTCACTTAACTTTATATATATATACTGTATATATATATATATATATACATATACATATATGTATATGTATATATGTATATATGTATATATATGTATATGTAGAACATGTAGAAAAACACGTTGAACATGTAGAAGAACATGTAGAGTAGAATATGTGTCAGTGATCCGCACAGATCTTTATAATCAGACATGACAGAGGATTTTATAAAAACACCAAAATAAAGTTGATTGTCGTGTGTGAGGAATTTCTCCTGACGTTCACCGACATCCCAGAATAATATTTTACATGAGATTCATTTTCCCGAGTGCACAGGAAAAATATTCAGCTGTGTGTGTGTGTGTGTGTGTGTGTGTGTGTGTGTGAGAGAGAGTGAGTGAGTGAGTGAGTGAGTGACAGGGTTATTTTCAGCTCTGTCCCGTTCTCTTCATGAAGATGAACTTGTTGATATTGGTTCAGTTTCCTGTCACACTGTGATGTCACAGAGTCTGAACTGATCTTATTTCACGTCAAATCATTTTAACAACACACTCTTTGAAAGATTTGGTACTGTTTTTCAGTCCAGGTCCGGGTCCAGGTCCCACCTACACTGACCCTAGTCCAAAAACCACTGTGAGCTTAACAACTGTCATTAGCAGCTAATAACCGTCATTTAGTGTGCGTGTGTGTGTGCGTGTGTGCGTGCATGTGTGTGGTTACCCCGCCCCCCCCCCCCCCCCCCCCTCCCCCCCTCTCCTCAGCACCTGTGTTTACTTTGGGGCCCCGCCCCCTGTGACCCAGCAGCAGTTCAGTTCCAGGCTGTAAAAATGTGCCGTGCGTGCACTTTCAGACTCACGCTGTGTGTCCAGCTTCCTCCTCCACATTCTGCTCAATTCAAACGTTCACATTCATCAATTAGTCTCAGCCTGTTGTGGCTGCTGAGGTTTGTGGGAGTAAAGTGAAGTGAGCAGCTGTGAGAGGCTGAATTTACGTGCAGGTGTTCACAGGCAACAGTGTACCACTCACACCTCAGCCCTGGACTCTGTATATTACATATACTATAATACTCTGTATACTTCTTTCATCCACAGCAACAATACACTGTTTTCATCTAAATCATTTATGAAACAGTGTTTCAACACACACAGACACACACACACACAGACACACACACACACACACACACACAGACACACACACACACACACACACACACACACACACACACACAGACACACACACACACACACACACACACACACACACACACACAGACACACACAGACACACACACACACACACACACACACACACACACACAGACACACACACACACACACACACACACAGACACACACACACACACACACACACACACACACACACACACACAGACACACACACACACACACACACACACACACACACACACACACACAGACACACACACACACACACACACAGACACACACACACACACACACACATGTTCGACATTCATGACTTGAGGGGACATTGCATTGACTTACATTCATTTCTTGGAGACTTACTCTAACCTTAACCACAATTACTACTGGCCTAATCCTAATCCTAACCCTAACCCTAACCCTAACCCTAACCTCAACCTAACCATGAAACATATCTTCACCTTAAAATGTAGTAATTTACGTTATGGGGACTTGCTTTTTGTCCCCACAAGGAGGACAAGTCCCCATAATGTGACTGTGTAAACAGGTTTAGGTCCCCACAACATTAGTAATACCTGATACACAGACACACACACACACACACACACAGACACACACACACACACACACACAGACACAGACACACACACACAGAGACACACACACACACACACACACAGACACACACACACAGAGACACAGACACACACACACACACACACACACACACAGACACACACACATACAGACACACACACACACACAGACACACACACACACAGACACACACAGACACACACACACACAGACACACAGACACACACAGACACACACAGACACACACAGACACAGACACACACACAGACAAGACCAGGTTGCAGAGACAGGAGACGAGGTCGCAGAGACACAAGACAAGGTCGCAGAGACACGAGACGAGGTCGCAGAGACACAAGACGAGGTCGCAGAGACACGAGACGAGGTCGCAGAGACACAAGACGAGGTCGCAGAGACACGAGACGAGGTCGCAGAGACACAAGACGAGGTCGCAGAGACACAAGACGAGGTCGCAGAGACACATGACGAGGTTGCAGAGACAGGAGACGAGGTCGCAGAGACACAAGACGAGGTCGCAGAGACACATGACGAGGTTGCAGAGACAGGAGACGAGGTTGCAGAGACACAAGACGAGGTCGCAGAGACACATGACGAGGTTGCAGAGACACAAGACGAGGTCGCAGAGACACAAGACGAGGTCGCAGAGACACATGACGAGGTTGCAGAGACAGGAGACGAGGTTGCAGAGACACATGACGAGGTTGCAGAGACAGGAGACGAGGTCGCAGAGACACGAGACAATCTTCAGCAGTCTTCAGCTTCCTTTGTAAAAAGCACATAAAAACCCTCTAAATTCAAAATATAGCTCAGTTGTTGCTGAGGCTGAAACTGGTCCATTAAGAACCATTAAAAACCTTAAAGAACCTTAAAGAACCTTCATGTGAGGAACCTTTCAGAACATTGTCATCTTGTCTTTTCCAGAACACTGTCATGTGCAGGAAAAGAGCTCAGAGATGACTTCCTGAAGGCGCTGGCAGAGCGAGAGGAGGCCAACCGCAGCGGCAGAATGAATGTGAGGACACCACACTACACTGCACCAGCACCACTACGGAACACACACACACACACACACACACACACACACACACCTTGTGTGACTGGGTCGTGAACCCAGGTCTTCTTGCTGCAAAGGCAGGAGTTGTAACCACTCCACCACCGTGTGGCAGGTGTGTGATTGACTTCCTGTTTTGCTGACATGATATTTTTGTTTTGAATTAAAACCACGTGTGTGAACATAATCCCTGGTCCCTTTGAAAGTGATTAAGTAACAGTTTAAGTTAATCCAGTCTGACGAGGCGTGACCTCATGTGTGTATTTACTGCTTTACTTGTTGTGTCGCCACAGTGATATGATGCCTCCGCCCACAGTGATACGATAACTCCGCCCACAGTTTGTCAAACGTCTTGTTGTTGTCCACAAACCAAAATGATTAAGTTTTAATATGTTCTTTAGAAATATTAAGGACTGGTTCATTGTTGGTTTATTATTGTCCTGCAGAGGGCAGCACTGAGTCACACTCATGTTTTAAAGCTTCACTCAGTCATTTTCCATTAAACTCACAAACGCTGACTCATGAAAAGGTGTTCAGCTGCAGCCATCACTGAGGGGGCGGGGCCTCGGTTAACATGTGACGCACATATGATCCAGTGTGAGGATCACACCTGTGGCCACGCCTCCATCAGTGAGTTCCGCCTCCACATGTGTGTGTGCGTGCATGCGTGTGTCTGTCTGGTGTGTGTGTCTGTGTGTGTGTGAGGACAGAGGACAGACGTGTCTCAGAAGACGAGGCGTGACACAGGAAGTGAGCGTTTCATGCCTTTAACGACGTTTCGCTCGGTTGACGAACATCACACAAACATTTAGGAGCAAATTAAGCCCCACCCACTCCGACCCTTTGAAGTCTATAATGACAGGAAGTTGATCTGAGTTTAGAATCACTGTCGAGTCATGTGACCTCTGTGTGCTGAATGAATAAAACTGTTATTATTTTCATACTAAAGGAAAAGTTCAGGTTCAAACTGATTTTATTCACTTTATTAAAAGATTTGTGTCAAACCTGCGTCAGTTTAGGCTTCTGCGATATCTATGATGTCTACGTCACATGACGGCGTCTTTATCTCACTGTGAGACAGACTTATGTAAAGCACTCACTCTCTCACACCAAAGTAAGTCAGACATGTGCAGCATCTGCCAAGACAGGTTGTGGTGAAAGGACAAATGGAGGACAGACAGAAGACAGAAGACAGAGACCAGGAGCAAATCCTGGCTCCTGAGCCTTTAACTGTTCACTTCACAAATGAATGAATGAATGATGGAGGAGAAGACGCAGCTGTGTCTTGTGTTATTTTCAGACTGTAATTACACAGTGAAGCCGTGATGTTTGTCTCAGAATGACGAGGTCTGTGTTTACTGCTGCGGTCGCTGGAGCTCACAGAGTCTGTGGCTAACGCTGCTGCTGCTGCTAACGCTGCTAACGCTGCTAACGCTGCTGCTAATGCTAATGCTGCCGAGACTGCTGCTGCTGCTGCTAATGCTAATGCTGCTGAGAATGCTGCTTCTGCTAACACTGCTGCTAACGCTAATGCTGTTTCTGCTGCTGTTTCTGCTGCTGCTGTTTCTGCTGCTGTTGTATTTTAGGATAAACTCTGCCCACTGCTAATTTAAAAGCCAGTGGAATGTAGAAAATGGTTGAGAGGCAGCAGATATTCCTCGCTCGGTCACTTTGGTGTCTGAAATCCGTGGCTGCCACAGCCTTTGACTGATTTGTGTTCTGACCACATGTGCCAGACCCGCCTGCGATTCTCAACCCGTAATTCCTGCCTGGATCAGGACTCAGGCATGTGACTCATTTACTGTCGAGCCACAATCTATTTATTTTCTTCCTCTTCTGACTTCTGTTTAAGTGATTCCACCTGTTACACACAGTCAATGTGTCTTTATCAGCTCCCACCTGACATGGATTCAAACCTGTGAGTCCCTGCGTCTCACTCTGTGTCTGTTAAAGAGACAGTTTTATCAGCAACTGACAAAAAACAAGTCCAATGATTTGATCCACTAAATCTCTGATATTAACGTCACATGATCACGTCTTTGTCTCAATGTTGAAGTGAAGTTTGTAAACCACTCACTCTCCCACACCAAAGTCCACAGAGAAAATCAGTGATTTTAACATCACACACAGGAGTTGTTGATAGAATGTTGCCTCCATTACTAAGTTCTAGTTCTGACAAAGTTCTGCTGATGCTTTAACGTTCTGCTGACTTTCCTCTGATGTTCTGCTGACGTTCTGCTGTTCTGCTAATGTTCTGCTGATGTTCTGCTGTCGTTCTGCTGACGTTCTGATGTTCTGCTGACGTTCTGATGTTCTGCTGATGTTCTGCTGTCGTTCTGCTGACGTTCTGATGTTCTGCTAATGTTCTGCTGATGTTCTGCTAATGTTCTGCTGACGTTCTGATGTTCTGCTGTCGTTCTGCTGACGTTCTGATGTTCTGCTAATGTTCTGGTGATGTTCTGCTAATGTTCTGCTGACGTTCTGATGTTCTGCTGTCGTTCTGCTGACGTTCTGATGTTCTGCTGACGTTCTGATGTTCTGCTAATGTTCTGCTGTCGTTCTGCTGACGTTCTGATGACGTTCTGCTGTTCTGCTAATGTTCTGCTGATGTTCTGCTAATGTTCTGCTGACGTTCTGATGTTCTGCTGAGGTTCTGATGTTCTGCTACATTACATTACATTACATGTCATTTAGCAGACGCTTTTATCCAAAGCGACTTACAATAATGCTAACTGCTAATGTTCTGCTGATGTTCTGCTAATGTTCTGCTGACGTTCTGATGTTCTGCTGTCGTTCTGCTGACGTTCTGATGTTCTGCTAATGTTCTGCTGATGTTCTGCTAATGTTCTGCTGACGTTCTGATGTTCTGCTGTCGTTCTGCTGACGTTCTGCTAATGTTCTGCTGACGTTCTGCTGACGTTCTGCTGACGTTCTGATGTTCTGCTAATGTTCTGCTGTCGTTCTGCTGACGTTCTGATGACGTTCTGCTGTTCTGCTAATGTTCTGCTGATGTTCTGCTAATGTTCTGCTGTCGTTCTGCTGACGTTCTGCTGACGTTCTGCTCCTCCTGCAGCAGCAGAACATCAGTGTGAAGTTTCCAGGTTTTTATAGAATCTCTCAAACAGCAGCATCTGCTCTGTAATTTCACGTTTGTGGCTTCACTGATTTAGTGGTGACACTTTTTACTGGTGGCTTTGACTCAGCTGCAGTTCACTGATGGACCGAGCCGCTTCCCGCCCGCTGGAATCTGGAATCTGACCGCGGCCGCTCTGCTCTGCCCTCAGGAGGAGGAGGAGGAGGAGGAGGAGGAGGAGGAGGAGCACCTGCTGCTGTTATTTTCTTCTGTTTACAGATGCAAACTTCATTTTTCTTCTGAAGAGAAAACCAACAACAAAACTGGTCACGTTTTCACCAACACAACTTTGTATATGTTAAACACACAGAAGCAAATCAATCAATGTGACTGATCAAGTTTTTAAAAATCAGTGATTGTAGCTGGTGGACACACAGCTCACACAGTGAGATTTAAATACTTGTTTTTTAAGGTTTATTTGAGTTAACTCGAGTTAACTGAGGTTCCACAGATTTCAGATATGAGTGTGAGCTTCAGGAAATGACATCACAGTCACTCGGGAGTGTGTGAAACAGACGTGGTTATGAATGAGTGAGTCTCATGTGTTTGAAGTTCAAACGCTGATTTTCAGATTAAAACACAAAGAAGAAGAAGAAAAGGACAGGCTTTCGTCTCTCGATGAGTCATGAAGAGAACTTTGTTCATGTTTTCATCTGAAGCTGGAACACGTTGTTGTGTCTGCTTCATGTGTCCAGGTGTGTGTGTGTGTGTGTGTCTTTGTCTCAGATGTTAAAAACAGATGCTGTCAGGTTCACAGCTGCAGGTCACACACACACCTTCATCAGGTGTTCACGTTCCAATCAATTCACTCATTCACTGATCGTTGTCACATTAATCATGAGTTCACTGTAAAAAATAAGGAAACAATGAAGTTGTGTTTCAGTGTAATCTCTTAACTTAACTTTAGTCTAAGATAAGTCTTTAGTTAAAGCTGCACTATGTAACTGTTGTTTGTTCTTCATGAACAGAAACAAAGTCACATGATTTGTTCATTCACTGTCACAGAGGGTGAATATCTGTAAACATGATGATATCATAGCTCCGCCTCTCTCTCATCTTTATCTCTGTTGGAGATTCTCATGACCGAGATTTGTTTTTGATCTCCTTCTTCTTCTTCTTCTTCGTGTATCTTTCAGTCGCTGGTCTTCATCAGGGACCAGAATCCTCGGGGACAGGAAGTGTCCGGTTACATTGACCTCGCCCACAGACTCAGGTCCCAGGATTTTGACATTTATTTCAGTGGAAAGAAGAAGCTGATGCCGGGACGCTCCGATTTATGGTAAGTGTCTGATTCAAGGGTTAAAAGCAGTGTTGACCTGAACAGGGGCGGTCCTAGACCATTTGGTGCCCTAGCCGAGCTTGATTGATGGCGCCCCTTCCCCACGAGAAAATAACTCATGTCCAAAGAATTGCACATTTATTTAAACAATTATAATACAAACAATAGAACAATATGTGCAAAAGAATAAACCTGTTCAATAATAAATATACAAAAATAAATGTTTAACTTTAACAGTAGTGCAACATCTGAGAACAAAAAGTGCACAATAAGGAATCAACAATAAAACATTGTGTGCAAAATTAAATACTGTAAAATAAGATTCATATAATCTATTGATCAAAATATAACATACAAAATAAACAAATAAGGTTCAAATTAGCCCCAAGTGAATAGAATAATATATTCTACTACACACACAATATCACACTTGATTACAGAGCCACCTTTCTGGCCTTCATCTATAAGTCATCTATAACCTCCTGAGGTTAGAATTGTCATTTATTTTACTTAAGTTTCATTTATTTTTATGTCGAAGTATTGTTGTAGATACAGAGGGATGGCAAAAACTATAGAAATAAATAGACATTAGAATTTTAATTCTATTTTTTTTTTCTTGCCGCATATTTTGGCGCCCCTATGGCGCCTGTAGGAAGGACCGCCACTGGACCTGAAGGTGGCGCTGTGGAGTCATTTATAAAGATGCTTTATTCTCATTCATGAAAAAATACAGTTAAATAATAAAGAACGAGTCATAAAGAATAACAAAGAAGCCAAATATCAAATAAAAATGATTTCGATTCAGTGAAGAAACAAACACCTGCAGCAGAGCGTCACACAGACCCACCACACCCCCGCGCTGCCCTGCTGACCTCACAGCTGTGTGTGTATCACATTCCACACACTCGTGTTCATCAACACAAAAACCAGCGACGACTTAGTGTGAAAAATCCCACAAGGACAAACGCAGGTCGTCGTTTGTGTCAAACATGTTTCACAGTTCAGCCAAATGTTGACCTCTGTGACCTCTGTGACGCTAATCATGTGGCGCTGATAAAGACGCGATCATGTGACGCTGATAAAGACGCGATCATGTGACGCTGATAAAGACGCGATCATGTGACGCTGATAAAGACGATCATGTGATGTAAAGACGATCATGTGATGTAGATAAAGACGATCATGTGATGTAAAGACGATCATGTGATGTAGATAAAGACGATCATGTGACGTAGATAAAGACGATCGTGTGACGTAGATAAAGACGATCATGTGACGCTGATAAAGACGCGATCATGTGACGCAGATAAAGACGATCGTGTGACGTAGATAAAGACGATCATGTGACGCAGATAAAGACGATCATGTGACGTAGATAAAGACGATCATGTGACGCAGATAAAGACGATCATGTGACGTAGATAAAGACGATCATGTGACGCAGATAAAGACGATCATGTGACGTAGATAAAGACGATCATGTGACGCTGATAAAGACGTTCATGTGACGTAGATAAAGACGCGATCATGTGACGTAGATAAAGACACGATCATGTGACGTAGATAAAGACGCGATCATGTGACGTAGATAAAGACGCGATCATGTGACGTAGATAAAGACGCGATCATGTGACGTAGATAAAGACGCGTTCATGTGACGTAGATAAAGACGCGTTCATGTGACGTAGATAAAGACGATCATGTGACGTAGATAAAGACGATCATGTGACGCTGATAAAGACGTTCATGTGACGTAGATAAAGACGCGATCATGTGACGTAGATAAAGACACGATCATGTGACGTAGATAAAGACGCGATCATGTGACGTAGATAAAGACGCGATCATGTGACGTAGATAAAGACGCGATCATGTGACGTAGATAAAGGCGCGTTCATGTGACGTAGATAAAGACGCGTTCATGTGACGTAGATAAAGACGCGTTCATGTGATGTAGATAAAGACGATCATGTGACGTAGATAAAGACGATCATGTGGCGTAGATAAAGACGCGTTCATGTGACGTAGATAAAGACGCGATCATGTGACGTAGATAAAGACGCGTTCATGTGACGTAGATAAAGACGCGATCATGTGACGTAGATAAAGACGATCGTGTGACGCAGATAAAGACGATCATGTGACGCAGATAAAGACGATCGTGTGACGTAGATAAAGACGATCATGTGACGCAGATAAAGACGATCGTGTGACGTAGATAAAGACGATCATGTGACGTAGATAAAGACGATCATGTGATGTAGATAAAGACGCGATCATGTGACGTAGATAAAGACGCGTTCATGTGACGTAGATAAAGACGCGTTCATGTGACGTAGATAAAGACGCGTTCATGTGATGTAGATAAAGACGCAATCATGTGACGTAGATAAAGACGCGATCATGTGGCGTAGATAAAGACGCGTTCATGTGACGTAGATAAAGACGCGATCATGTGACGTAGATAAAGACGCGTTCATGTGACGTAGATAAAGACGCGATCGTGTGACGTAGATAAAGACGATCGTGTGACGCAGATAAAGACGATCGTGTGACGCAGATAAAGACGATCATGTGACGTAGATAAAGACGATCATGTGACGTAGATAAAGACGATCATGTGATGTAGATAAAGACGCGATCATGTGACGTAGATAAAGACGCGTTCATGTGACGTAGATAAAGACGCGTTCATGTGACGTAGATAAAGACGCGATCATGTGACGTAGATAAAGACGCGTTCATGTGACGTAGATAAAGACGCGATCATGTGACGTAGATAAAGGCGCGATCATGTGACGTAGATAAAGACGCGATCATGTGACGTAGATAAAGACGCGTTCATGTGACGTAGATAAAGACGCGATCATGTGACGTAGATAAAGACGCGATCATGTGACGTAGATAAAGGCGCGATCATGTGACGTAGATAAAGACGCGTTCATGTGACGTAGATAAAGACGCGTTCATGTGACGTAGATAAAGACGCGATCATGTGACGTAGATAAAGACGCGTTCATGTGACGTAGATAAAGACGCGATCATGTGACGTAGATAAAGGCGCGATCATGTGACGTAGATAAAGACGCGATCATGTGACGTAGATAAAGACGCGTTCATGTGACGTAGATAAAGACGCGATCATGTGACGTAGATAAAGACGCGATCATGTGACGTAGATAAAGACGCGATCATGTGACGTAGATAACAGACATAAAAACCTTGACTTCAAATTCAAATTTTGACTTTTTTTATTTCCAACTCCTCCGAACTTTTGCAGCTTCTACTTTTTTTTCTCCTGCTCCTCCTCCCTGTTTTTTTTCATCTCTGTGGGAACAATAACACCCACTGTGGTTGCTGTTAAGAGGGAGCAGATGCTGGAGCTGCTGCTCACTCACTTCACTCAGCCTCCCACCACAGGACTCTCACTCCTCCTTCTGCTTCTCCTCCTCTTTCTCCCCCTCCTCCTCTACCTCCTCTTTCTTCCGCTCCTCCTCTTTCACGTCACCATGGCAACAGGTCCTATGGGACAGCGAGGGAGGCGGGGCCAAGTGAAGGTATGGGCGGGGTCTTGGCCTCTCTTCATGTTGACCAGAGAAATGTTAATTATCGTTTGGAGCGTCGATAAAAATAGTCTCACAAAGACAGGAAGTGTCGCACACGTCGCACACAATATCATGTTTTCTTCCCAGTTTGAAAGAGAAAAAGCCTGCGTTTGTGTTTTAGAATCGGAACAGAAATCTATTCTCAACCTCAAGGAAAAGAGAAAAGAAAACGTTCATTTTATACTTTACTTTTTAGCAAAAATCAAATGTAGAGAAATAACAAATATAAACTAGAAAAGTCAAAATGAAAGAGTAAAGAATGGAAAACTTTATATTTGATAGATTTCATTCTTTATCACTGAAATCAGATGAAGTCATCAGCGATGTGACGGCGCTGCAGCGCCCCCGGCTGTGAGGAGGACACAGATGTTTCATGTTTTCACCTGCAGAGTCAAAGACAGATGTTTCATGTTTTCACCTGCAGAGTCAAAGACGGATGTTTCATGTTTTCACCTGCAGAGTCAAAGACAGATGTTTCATGTTTTCACCTGCAGAGTCAAAGACAGATGTTTCATGACCGTCGTCTTCAGACCTTCGTCTACACATGTGTATACACATATATGTGGAAAAATTTAAAGGGGTCTGAATACTTTCCATACCCACTGTATGTGTATACATATATATACATATATATGTGTGTATATATATATATACATATATGTATATATATATACACATATACACATATATATGTGTAAACACATATATATGTGTTTACACATATATACATGTGTATACACATATATGTGGAAAAATGTAAAGGGGTCTGAATACTTTCTATACCCACTGTATGTGTATACATATATGTATATATGTATATATATACATATATATGTGTATACATATATATGTATACACACACATATATATGTATATATGTACTGTATACACATATATGTATATACATATATGTATACACATATACATATATGTATACATATGCAGATATATATGTGCCTCGCCACCGTCAACAAGCTACACTTTTTACAAGTATCTTAATTGCTAAAGGAGGCAAGTAACTAAGAGGAAGTAACTAGAGGAGTAACTAAACACAGGAGAGAGCAGGAGGACAGAGAGAGAGAGAGAAGCTATCGCTGCTAAGCTAACTTGTTACACTAGCAATAAAACACCAGACATAAATTTGTGAATCTACTCGTTTACAGAGTTTAAGCAAAAGTAGTGAAGCGGCGTCTGAAAAACATTGAGACTTTAAACTTCAGTTTACAGTAAAAAGAAAGAGCTGAATGTTTGTCATGAGCGTGACCCTTGACCTCTCTCTCTCTCTACAGTTACTACAACTGGAAAACACAGGTGTCCACGTCCAACTCCAGTCCAAACTTTGAGGTGATTTACGACGACACGAGCGGCCTCGTCTTCAAGAACAAGAGGGATAAAAAGACGGTGAACGTGGATCCTGACGTACGTTTGTTTGTTTATGAGATTCAATGAATGACTGAGAGACAACGTCTCAGAGAGGACGGTCTGAAGACAACAGTCTCAGAGACAACAGTCTGAAGACAATGGTCTCAGAGACAACAGTCTCTAGACGATGGTCTCAGAGACGACGGTCTGAAGACAACAGTCTCAGAGACGACGGTCAAAAGATGACGGTCTGAAGACAACAGTCCCAGAGACAACAGTCTGAAGACGACAGTCTCAGAGACGACGGTCAGAAGACGACAGTCTCAGAGACAACAGTCTGAAGACAACAGTCTCAGAGAGGACGGTCTGAAGACGACGGTCAGAAGACAACAGTCTCAGAGACAACAGTCTGAAGACAACAGTCTCAGAGACAACAGTCTCAGAGAGGATGTCTGAAGAAGACAGTCTCAAGACAACAGTCTCAGAGACAACAGTCTGAAGACAATGGTCTCAGAGACGACAGTCTGAAGACGACGGTCTGAAGACAACAGTCTCAGAGACGATGGTCTGAAGACAACAGTCTCAGAGACGATGGTCTGAAGACAACAGTCTCAGAGGCGACGGTCTGAAGACGACGGTCAGAAGACAACAGTCTCAGAGACGATGGTCTGAAGACAACAGTCTCAGAGGCGACGGTCTGAAGACGACGGTCAGAAGACAACAGTCTCAGAGACGATGGTCTGAAGACAACAGTCTCAGAGGCGATGGTCTGAAGACAACAGTCTCAGAGGCGACGGTCTGAAGACGACGGTCAGAAGACAACAGTCTCAGAGACGACGATCTGAAGGCGACGGTCTGAAGACAACAGTCTCAGAGACGACGGTCAAAAGATGACGGTCTGAAGACAACAGTCCCAGAGACAACAGTCTGAAGACGACAGTCTGAAGACGACAGTCTCAGAGACGACGGTCAGAAGACGACAGTCTCAGAGACGACGGTCAGAAGACGACAGTCTCAGAGACAACAGTCTGAAGACAACAGTCTCAGAGAGGACGGTCTGAAGACAACAGTCTCAGAGACGATGGTCTGAAGACAACAGTCAGAAGACAACAGTCTCAGAGACGACGATCTGAAGGGGACGGTCTGAAGACAACAGTCTCAGAGACGACGGTCAAAAGATGACGGTCTGAAGACAACAGTCCCAGAGACAACAGTCTGAAGACGACAGTCTGAAGACGACAGTCTCAGAGACGACGGTCAGAAGACGACAGTCTGAAGACGACAGTCTCAGAGACGACGGTCAGAAGACGACAGTCTCAGAGACGACGGTCTCAGAGACAACAGTCTGAAGACAACAGTCTCAGAGAGGACGGTCTGAAGACGACGGTCAGAAGACAACAGTCTGAAGACGACAGTCTCAGAGACGACCGTCTCAGAGACAACAGTCTGAAGACAACAGTCTCAGAGAGGACGGTCTGAAGACGACGGTCAGAAGACAACAGTCTGAAGACGACAGTCTCAGAGACGACCGTCTCAGAGACAACAGTCTGAAGACGACAGTCTCAAGACAACAGTCTCAGAGACGATGGTCTGAGGACAACAGTCTCAGAGGCGATGGTCTGAAGACAACAGTCTCAGAGGCGATGGTCTGAAGACAACAGTCTCAGAGGCGACGGTCTGAAGACGACGGTCAGAAGACAACAGTCTCAGAGACGATGGTCTGAAGACAACAGTCTCAGAGGCGACGGTCTGAAGACGACGGTCAGAAGACAACAGTCTCAGAGACGATGGTCTGAAGACAACAGTCTCAGAGGCGATGGTCTGAAGACAACAGTCTCAGAGGCGACGGTCTGAAGACGACGGTCAGAAGACAACAGTCTCAGAGACGACGATCTGAAGGCGACGGTCTGAAGACAACAGTCTCAGAGACGACGGTCAGAAGATGACGGTCTGAAGACAACAGTCCCAGAGACAACAGTCTGAAGACGACAGTCTGAAGACGACAGTCTCAGAGACGACGGTCTCAGAGACAACAGTCTGAAGACAACAGTCTCAGAGAGGACGGTCTGAAGACGACGGTCAGAAGACAACAGTCTGAAGACGACAGTCTCAGAGACGACCGTCTCAGAGACAACAGTCTGAAGACGACAGTCTCAAGACAACAGTCTCAGAGACGATGGTCTGAGGACAACAGTCTCAGAGGCGATGGTCTGAAGACAACAGTCTGAAGACGACAGTCTCAGAGACGACGGTCAGAAGACGACAGTCTCAGAGACAACAGTCTGAAGACAACAGTCCCAGAGACAACAGTCTGAAGACGACAGTCTCAGAGACGACGGTCAGAAGACGACAGTCTGAAGACGACAGTCTCAGAGACGACGGTCAGAAGACGACAGTCTCAGAGACAACAGTCTGAAGACAACAGTCTCAGAGAGGACGGTCTGAAGACGACGGTCAGAAGACAACAGTCTTAGAGACAACAGTCTCAGAGACGACCGTCTCAGAGACAACAGTCTGAAGACGACAGTCTCAAGACAACAGTCTCAGAGACGATGGTCTGAGGACAACAGTCTCAGAGGCGACGGTCTGAAGACGACAGTCTCAGAGACAACAGTCTCAGAGGCGACGGTCTGAAGACGACGGTCTCAGAGACAACAGTCTGAAGACGACGGTCTCAGAGACAACAGTCTGAAGACGACGGTCTCAGAGACAACAGTCTGAAGACGACGGTCTGAAGACGATGGTCTGAGGAAGGTCTGAAGACAACAGTCTCAGAGACGACGGTCTGAAGACAACAGTCTCAGAGACGATGGTCTGAAGACAACAGTCTGAAGACGACGGTCTCAGAGACAACAGTCTGAAGACGACGGTCTCAGAGACAACAGTCTGAAGACGACGGTCTGAAGACAACAGTCTCAGAGACGATGGTCTGAAGACAACAGTCTGAAGACGACGGTCCCAGAGACAACAGTCTGAAGACGACGGTCTCAGAGACAACAGTCTGAAGACGACGGTCTCAGAGACAACAGTCTGAAGACGACGGTCTGAAGACAACAGTCTCAGAGACGATGGTCTGAAGACAACAGTCTGAAGACGACGGTCTCAGAGACAACAGTCTGAAGACGACGGTCTCAGAGACAACAGTCTGAAGACGACGGTCTGAAGACAACAGTCTCAGAGACGATGGTCTGAAGACAACAGTCTGAAGACGACGGTCCCAGAGACAACAGTCTGAAGACGACGGTCTCAGAGACAACAGTCTGAAGACGACGGTCTCAGAGACAACAGTCTGAAGACGACAGTCTCAAGACAACAGTCTCAGAGACGATGGTCTGAGGACAACAGTCTCAGAGGCGACGGTCTGAAGACGACAGTCTCAGAGACAACAGTCTCAGAGGCGACGGTCTGAAGACGACGGTCTCAGAGACAACAGTCTGAAGACGACGGTCTCAGAGACAACAGTCTGAAGACGACGGTCTCAGAGACAACAGTCTGAAGACGACGGTCTGAAGACGATGGTCTGAAGACGACGGTCTGAAGACAACAGTCTCAGAGACGACGGTCTGAAGACAACAGTCTCAGAGACGATGGTCTGAAGACAACAGTCTGAAGACGACGGTCTCAGAGACAACAGTCTGAAGACGACGGTCTCAGAGACAACAGTCTGAAGACGACGGTCTGAAGACAACAGTCTCAAAGACGATGGTCTGAAGACAACAGTCTGAAGACGACGGTCCCAGAGACAACAGTCTGAAGACGACGGTCTCAGAGACAACAGTCTGAAGACGACGGTCTCAGAGACAACAGTCTGAAGACGACGGTCTGAAGACAACAGTCTCAGAGACGATGGTCTGAAGACAACAGTCTGAAGACGACGGTCTCAGAGACAACAGTCTGAAGACGACGGTCTCAGAGACAACAGTCTGAAGACGACGGTCTGAAGACAACAGTCTCAGAGACGATGGTCTGAAGGCGACGGTCAGACTGTCTGACCTTGGATGTCTGTGTCTCTGTGATGTCTCAGTCAGGACCTGGTGAAGACTCCAGCAGAACCGTCCTACAGTCAGACCTCTACATTCATGTCGTCATCTACGACCACTTCATCAGAACCTTCTGAGCTTCACATCATGAGGAAGATGATGAAGATGATGTCATCAGTCCTGATGTCTGGAGGGAAACAAGGGCGGAGTCAAGTGCTTTTATGATTTTAAATGTTTAAATTTGAGATTACTTTAGTTTAACTTACGTTTAGTGCAGGTTTAGTTTAGATTTGGTTTAACTTTAGTTTCGGTTTGTTTTCAGATAATGTGTAAAAGTTGAAAGTTTCATGTAAACATTGTGCAGATGATAAATGAAAATCGTTATTAAGTTAACTTTGTTCAAAGTTAGCTTAGCATCATAACCACTAGCTATGCAGTGACTGGTTAACTTGTGTTAGTTATTATTCACTTATCAGTCATCATCATGATTTCAGATTCTTTATAAAGTTTATTCAGATTAAATCAACTTTATTGTTCTCACAGAAACAAACATGACACTGAGGATGTGATTTTAAAATATTAAAAACAAAAACAGAAGTAAAATCATAAAAGTCTAAAAACAAACTGTGTCAGGTGATAAATAAAACACACACACACACACACACACACAGAGTAATGATTTCACAATAAAAGCCTGGTGTAAACGCTTCCTCTTCATTACTTTGATGGCATTCTTATTAGCTGCTGCTAATGTACACAACATGAGCTAAAGGGGCGATGATGACGTCATCATCAGAGAGTGAGTGTGTGTGAGAGAGAGAGAGTGTGTGAGAGAGAGAGAGAGTGTGTGAGAGAGAGAGAGAGTGTGTGAGAGAGAGAGAGAGAGAGAGAGAACTCTAAACAGTGAGCTTCTCTCTTCACCTTCACTGAAGCTGTGGACTGTCTGTCTGTCTGTCTGTCTGTCTCTCTCTCACTGATCTTTGATCAGTGATCAGCTGAGTGACGTCAGAGGTCACGTGTTTCTGTGTCCTCAGGTGATGACCTGATATCTGTGTGGACTTAATCTCTTCTTCTTCTGTCGGAAACGTGTTTCATCATCATCATCATCATCGTCGTCTTCATCACGATGTGTCCTCTGGTCTCGCGGATTGTCCTCGCGCTCCTGTGTGTGTGGACGTACCTGTGCCGTGGACAGTGCGCGCTCCTGAGGACAGACACGAGCTCTGAGCGGAGGACAGTGGACAAACATCACGAGGACACGCTGACGGAACACATGCAGCTGCTTTATGACAAATACACGCGCGCGGGCTTTTCCTTCAGAGACGGAAACACGGTCCGGAGCTTCAAAGCACACCGCGGTACGTGTGACACGCGCACACACACATACACGCACGCACATATATTTACATACACGCACGCACGCACACATAAACGATCACTCACACACACAGAGTTTCACAACTTTACTTTCACGTCGTCATCATCATCATCATCCTCTGTCCTGCTCACACAGGCACATCTGGTACTGTACCGCCCCCTGTGGTCCAGTGTGTGTACAGCACAGCATTTAAATTACATTACATTAATAAACACATATGTACATTTAATGTTAATCTGATTGAATGTTAATTTGAGTGTTAATCTGTTTAAATGTTAATCTGTTTAAAGGGGACATATTATGCAAAATCAACTTTTTTAATCATTTTAATACTTATATTTGGGACTCTGGAGGCCCTACCAGTCACCAAAGTGTGGAAAAAGAATACTCAGTCATGTTTTCATGGTCCCCCTTAGTGTAAGTATAGGCGATAAAACACACCATGTTGAATTCCCTGCGCTTATGACGGCAGCATGCACATTTCACCGCGAATGTTACCGCCCACCAGTAAGTTTACCTCGAGAGCTCCACCATAGCTCCACCCTTAGCTCCACCTTAGCTTCACCATAGCTCCACCTTAGCTCCACCTTGTCCCTGCGAGAGTGCAGGCGAGGGAGGAAGAGCGGTATTATGTCATCGCGGAGGGACAAGTGTGCTGTTGGTGGCTGCACAGTGGAGCACAGTGTTTTACACAAACTTCCAGCCTCAGAGGATTTGATATATGAAGCTAATGTGCTGGATAAAGTCAGCAAACGTGTGTTCGTGTGTTCGCACCACTTCACATCAGTGGTATTTAGTCAGCGACCGTCTTTCACCGACGTACAAACACACACATTTTTAAGAAAAGGTCAACTAGAGGTCAGCGGTGCTGTCCCTAAGTGTTTTTAACTGATTTACAGTTGGTCAGTGTTCGGCTCGATCCTTGTGTCGGACGTCTCTTCCTGTGACGACACTCTCGCTGCCATGTTGATATTGTCAGAGAACTAGTGGAGGGAGGAGGAGAGGAATGAGGGGAGGGAACAGGAGCTGAGCGAGTGAGCGCAGTAACAAGGACAAATCAGAAACACCCTGGAAGAAGTGGGCGTGTGTTTGCCTGTGTCTCATTGGCATGTAAAGGGAGCGTTCTTAAAGGGGCGGGTTTAGCAGGGTTATTGAACTGCTACGGTGCTTCATCCTTATGGTATTTTGACCAAAGCATAGCGTCACAGACATGTTCATTAGGACACCAGGGAACTATTTTAACTTGGAGAAATAGGGTATAATATGTCCCCTTTAAGTGTTAATCTGTTAAAGTGTTAATCTGAATGTTAATCTGTTTAAATGTTAATCTGAATGTTAATCTGTTTAAATGTTCATCTGAATGTTGATCTGTTTAAATGTTAATTTGAATGTTAATCTGTTTAAATGTTTATCTGATTGAATGTTAATCTGTTTAAATGTTAATCTGATTGAATGTTAATTTGATTGAATGTTAATCTGAATGTTCATCTGATTGAATGTTAATCTGTTTAAATGTTAATCTGATTGAATGTTAATTTGATTGAATGTTAATCTGTTTAAATGTTAATCTGTTTAAATGTTAATCTGATTAAATGTTAATCTGACTGAATGTTAATTTGATTGAATGTTAATCTGTTTAAATGTTAATCTGAATGTTAATCTGTTTAAATGTTAATCTGAATGTTAATCTGTTTAAATGTTAATTTGATTGAATGTTAATCTGTTTAAATGTTAATCTGATTGAATGTTAATCTGATTGAGTGTAATCAGATTATTCTTCTGTGTCTCAGGTTCCGTGGACAGGAAGCAGCTGCAGATCTTTAATCTCACGTCTCTCACTAAGTCTGAGGACGTCCTCTCAGCCACGCTTCATTTCTACGTCACAGATCTTCACAAGGCCACACGGGGGGGCTGCGGTCACCGCGGCCCGCGGGGACACAGCCACGTCCATGTGGTGATCTGGAGCTTCGGCTCCGTGGCCGACGAGCCGCGGACACTGGGACAGTTCCACGTGAACGTGTCCACGCCCCACAGAGGCGGGGTCTCGTGGCAGTGGAAGGACATCACGCGCGCGCTCACCGAGGCCAAACATCGCGGCGAGCTGCTGATCGGCATCGACGTGAAGAAGAAGCTGCCGTCGCGGCGCTCGCCGTACATCCTCGTCTACGCCAACGACTCATCCATTTCTGAGCCCGAGAGCGTGGTCGCCACTTTGCAGAGACACCGCGCAGTGGGCGGAGACTCCCTTGGCTCCGCCCCACACAGTTTCCTCAGACTGGGTGAGCGGAACCAGACGCGGCGCAGACGCTCGGTCGACGTTCTGCTCCCGCTACAAAACAACGAGCTTCCCGGACCCGAGTATCCGTACGAGACGGCGGGCTGGGACGAGTCCGGTCCTTACCGACCGCTCCAGAACAAACGGGGGCGGCGACCGCGGAAGAAGACGCGCAAGAATCAGCGGCACAAGGTTCCTCTGCTGCAGTTTGACGAGCACACGATTAACACGGCGAGAAAGAAGCAGTGGAACGAGCCGAGGAACTGCGCGCGCAGACACCTGAAGGTGGACTTCGCTGACATCGGCTGGAGCGAGTGGATTATCTCACCGGAGTCGTTTGAAGCCTTCTACTGCTCTGGATCCTGTCAGTTCCCCATGCCCAAGGTCAGAGGTCACATGACTTATCATGTGATGTCACATCAAGAAACAAGAAACACAAACGTCTATGTTTAATCTGGTTACTCTGGTTAGTCTGATTTCTCTGGTCAATCTGTTTAATCTGGTTAGTCTGGTTTAATCTGGTTTCTCTGGTTACTATGTTTAATCTGGTTACTATGTTTAATCTGGTTTCTCTGGTTAGTCTGATTTCTCTGGTTACTCTGGTTACTATGTTTAATCTGGTTACTATGTTTAATCTGGTTACTCTGGTTTCTCTGGTTACTATGTTTAATCTGGTTACTCTGGTTAATCTAGTTTCTCTGGTTACTATGTTTAATCTGGTTTCTCTGGTTAATCTAGTTTCTCTGGTTACTATGTTTTATCTGGTTTCTCTGGTTTCTCTGGTTACTCTGTTTAATCTGGTTACTATTGTTAATCTGGTTTCTCTGGTTACTATGTTTAATCTGGTTACTATGTTTAATCTGGTTACTCTGGTTTCTCTGGTTACTATGTTTAATCTGGTTACTCTGGTTAATCTAGTTTCTCTGGTTACTATGTTTAATCTGGTTTCTCTGGTTAATCTAGTTTCTCTGGTTACTATGTTTTATCTGGTTTCTCTGGTTTCTCTGGTTACTCTGTTTAATCTGGTTACTATTGTTAATCTGGTTTCTCTGGTTACTATGTTTAATCTGGTTACTCTCCTTCAGTGAAACATCTGATGATGTGTGTGAGTGAAAGTGCGGCTGTGAACGTTTCTCAAACAATAATCCTGCCTGAGGCTCCTCCCACTCTATGATGTTAACTCTGCCAGGTCAAAGCCACAGGTGCTCATTACAGGTCAGTGAGTGGGCGGAGCTCTGATCAGATGACACACACATCTGTGGGTTATAATCCACCTGCAGCTGCTGTGTGTATGTGTAATGTTGAATTGTGGATTCTTAATTGTTGCATGAATAATCTGTGGATGAATAATCTGTCTTGTGTGTGTTTTTTTGCCTCAGTCTCTGAAGCCGTCGAATCACGCCACCATCCAAAGCATCGTGCGAGCGGTGGGCGTGGTCCCCGGGATCCCTGAGCCGTGCTGCGTCCCGGAGACGATGTCCTCGCTGAGCATCCTCTTCTTCGACGAGGACAAGAACGTGGTATTGAAGGTTTATCCAAACATGACGGTGGATTCCTGCGCCTGCAGATAGTTTCACGTTTCCTTTAACTCCTCCTCCTGCTTCACATCACTGGGGTGGGCGGAGCCTGGTGTTAACGCTAAAGAGGATGCTGCTCACAGGTCATGTAACTTTTTCTCGTGGACGTTAAAGAGGAAGATTAAATATCCGTGATGTGATAAAAGCCACATTTCTGCGTTTATCATAAACTCTGAAGTGGGCGGGGCGTTAGGGTTGGGGGGTGTGGTTTGCTCACACTTGTGTATTTATGTCACTGTTGTTCACCATGACAGAACTTTATTGATTCTATTCAAATGTTAGAGAGAATATTTCACACTGATTATTTAAAACAGACGACATTATTAAAGTTTTAAAATGTGTGAGCGCCCCCTGCTGCTGACATCCTGGAATCTCACAAACAAACAGATTTGATCACATGATCACGTCTTTATCTCACTGTTACACACACACACACACTCACACTCAGCTGCTGGTCCTCTGCCGCCTCGTGTGGTCACTGATTTCCACTCTGGACTTTGGTGTAGGAGAGTGAGTGTGTGTGTGTGTGTGTGTGTGTGAGTCTCAGGCTGTCAGCAGCAGGGGGCGCTCACAGCTTAAAGCTTATTGTTTGTTTTTTTGTTTGTGATTTTTCAGTTTCTTTTTTACTTTGAAACTGACAATAGATTTTTTTTAAATATAGACGAATATTATTTAGAAAAAAATATTCTATCGTTTTTATAAAAAACATAAAGCAGATTCTTTGTTTAGCAGATTTTTTATTTTTATAATTAAAAGAACAAATATGATGAATAAATACCAAGTATTAGACGGATCAGACGTCACCTGATCAGGAAATGAAGTTTTCACAGGTTGGATGATGTTGGTTAAACTAGTTTTGCTAACTAGTGAGTTAGTGTAGATGGTTAGTGATGCTTCATTACTAATGCTAACTACCATTAAACACAACTAAGTTACTAGTTAACTCCTCCCTCATCATTAGTATGTTTGTATTTTCTACATAAATCATTGAAGTCACATGTCCACAGACACCAGCAGGGGGCAGCACTGTGTGTGTGTGTGTGTGTGTGTGTGTGTGTGAAGCTTCCAGTCTGCTAACTTTCTACATCCCAGTGGTGAGGGGGGCGTGCCTTCTGAGACCAAAGGTCAACGCGTCCAAACATCAAAACAAATGAAACGACTGTGGGCGGTGTTTTGTGTGATGACATCACACTGAAGTGCTTTGTGATTGGTGGATATTCTGAACTTTTTTATGCTACAAACACAAAAAAGTTTGATTTATTCTCAAATGTATTTTTTACTATTTTCATATTTCAGCGACATTTATTTTGTGTCGATAGATTAAAGCAGATTAAGTTTATATTTCTACACTTTTCTCTGTCATCATGGATGTTAGCGTTAGCAGCTGCAGTGTGGTGGCGCTGCAGTGTGGTGGCGCTGCAGCCTCCTCTGGTTTCAGTCAAATTCAGCAGGTTTTTGTAAAATAAGCTTCGTAAATATATTTGTATATGAAATGACTTTTAAGCATCTATTTATTTTCTGTATGTTACATATCCTGAGGAGGCGGGGCCTCAGACATTTGTCACTACTGATGTGAAGGTGTTTGAAGCCCTGCCCCCTCTCTGACCTCTGACCCTCCTCACAAAACATTCAAATAAATAAATAAAATTATACAAGACAACAAAGATGAAGGGTTTTTTGTTTTTAACAAAAGAGACAAAAATATCATTTTCTCTCATTTATATTAAAAATATATAAAATCATAGATTATGATTTTATTTTCACACAGAAAAGTAATTATTTACATTTTATATAAAGGTTCAGTGCATGTTTTTAATATGATTTCACTACACATCAGAATAAATATTCAGTCAAAAAGAAAGTATACATATAACTGTGTGTATATATAGAGAGAGACATACATATACTGTACACATGTATATATGTATGTATATATATATATACATGTATGTATATGTAAATATACACATATGTATATATATATATGATCGTCTCAGTCTTTAGTTTTGATTCTCTGACAGAAAACCTTGTTATGAGGTGACGATGCTAACCACCGCCCCACCGTGTGACCTTGGGTAAATTCAAGGTCTTTCTTCTGCTTCTTTTCAAACACGTGATCTTCTCTGTTCCAGTAACAATGTGACACTTAGAAGTCCACGTCCCAGCCCGAGAACTCGTCAGGAGGACTGTCTTCATCTGGAGCATAAGAGTCAAAGTACCTGTGGTCTGTAGGTCCAGAGACCTGAGGAGGACGAGAAGACCAGGACCCATCAGCTCAGTCCTCAGTGATTTACAACCTAAATCATTCATTTTCACTCATAATTCTCAATATTTGTCTGATGAAAACTGAGAAACTAAATCTAAACTCATTTAATCCCAGAATTTACAAGTTCTTGCACGTTCTCGTAAATTCTCATAAGTTCTCACACGTTGTCATAAGTTCTCGTATGTTCTCGTGTGTTCATGTAAATTCTCGTAACTTTCGTAAGTTCTCGTAAGTACTCGTAAATTCTTGTTAGTTGTTGCACGTTGTAATACGTGTTCTCGTATGTTCTTATAAGCACTTGTACGTTCTCGTACACTCTTGTGCGTTCTTGTACACTCTTGTATATTCTTGTAAGTTCTTGTATGTTCTCGTAAGTTCTCGTATGTTCTTGCAAGTTCTTGTAATTTCTCGTAAACTCTTGTACATTCTTGTATGTTCTTGTACGTTCTCATACGTTCTTGAACGTTCTTGTGTACATGTACGTTCTTGTACGTTCTCGTAAATCCTATAGTTCTTGTGCGTTCTCGTACACTCTTGTATATTCTTGTAAGTTCTCGTATGTTCTCATACGTTCTCGGAAGTTCTTGTACGTTCTCGTACACTCTTGTACATTCTGGTACACTCTTGTATATTCTTGTAAGTTCTTGTATGTTCTCGTATGTTCTTATACATTCTTATAAGCTCTTGTATGTTCTCGTATGTTGTCATACGTTCTCATAAATTCTCGTATGTTCTTGTACGTTCTCGAACGTTCTTGTGTACATGTACGTTCTTGTACGTTCTTGTACGTTCTCGTAAATCCTATAGTTCTTGTGCGTTCTCGTACACTCTTGTATATTCTTGTAAGTTCTCGTAGGTTCTCGTATGTTCTCATACGTTCTCGGAAGTTCTTGTACGTTCTCGTACACTCTTGTACATTCTGGTACACTCTTGTATATTCTTGTAAGTTCTTGTATGTTCTCGTATGTTCTTGTACATTCTTATAAGCTCTTGTATGTTCTCGTATGTTGTCATACGTTCTCATAAATTCTCGTATGTTCTTGTACGTTCTCGTACGTTCTTGAACGTTCTTGTGTACAAGTGCATTCTTGTACGTTCTTGTGCGTTCTCGTACACTATCGTATATTCTTGTAAGTACTCGTATGTTCTCGTAAGTTCTTGTACGTTCTCGTACACTCTCGTATATTCTTGTAAGTTCTTGTATGTTCTCGTATGTTCTTGTACGTTCTCATAAGCTCTTGTAGGTTCTCGTACTTCCTCGTAAGTTCTCGTATGTTCTCCTACGTTCTCGTAAGTTCTCATATGTTCTCGTACGTTCTCGTATGTTCTTGCACGTTCTCGTTAGCTCTCGTATGTTCTCATACGTTTTCGTAAGCTCTTGTTCACACTCACCTCTCTCTTCAGTGGAGATGATAACGTTCTCACCTTCAGTCCTTCCCAGTTAAAACCATTAAACCACCTTCATGAAGAACAGAAACATGTGATAAATTGACTCATCAGTTGTTCCTTCAGTCTTTTGGCTGCAGATAAACTTCCTGTTTGTTTCCTGTTCACGTAGAGCAGCAACATGTCTTACTGGAGTATTCCACTAGGGGGCACACCACAGAATTCAAGACATTTGAGAATATCAAAAATGTTTGGTGTGTATTTTGTACTTTATAAAACAAAGAAATCATTTAAACGGAATCATTTTATATTTTCTGACATTTTCTGAACCTAAAGTCTCATTGATGAATGATGACGTCATTATTATGAACGAATACCTGTGCTTCTTGATGTCTGTTATTCCATTTTTCAGGTTTCCCAGTCGCTCTGAGGGATTTGGTCTGTAAAGTTCAGCAGAGACAGTGACAACAGTCAAAGTTCAGGTCAATTCTAGGTGTTTTGATGTTTAAAGACTCAGTGAAGCTTCGTCTAAGGCTGGAAATGTGTCGAGTCATCGTCTCTGTAATCTGAGAATATTTGTTAGGAGTAGATTAACGTGATGAAACTGATTTTCCTTCTTTATTTCATAGATGATCGAATCACCTGCAGAGTTTTCGTATGAGGTCCTCTGGTCTCTTTGTGATCTTCCTGGGAAAGTCCATCTTCTCAATGCCCTTCAGGATGAAGGTGTAGGTCATCATCTGGTCAGTGCCACAGAACGGAGGACTGTGGGACGAGGACAGGATTCTATTATGTCCACAAACAAAGTGAAAGTGAAGAGTGAGCTGCTGCAGATGCACTGACCTGCCGGTCAGCAGCTCAAACACCAGGATGCCCAGAGACCAGAAGTCCACACTCAGGTTGTGGCCTTGGTTGAGGATGATCTCTGGAGCCACGTACTCTGGTGTCCCACAGAAGGTCCACGTCTTCTGTCCACATCTGATCTTCTTAGCGAAACCAAAGTCAACCTGAGGAAGAGGAGCTGATCAGTGGAAGAAACTTCAGAACTTCACCATGAAACAGAGGAATCACATGTTTTTTCTGGTCTCTGGTCTCACGTATGTCCACACTCACCAGTTTAATGTATCCGTCTGTGTCCAGCATCAGGTTCTCAGGCTTCAGGTCTCTGTAGAGAACTCCTTTACGATGAAGGTAATCAAACGCTTCAGTGACGCAGGCCACGCAGAATTTAGATGTGGATTCATCAAAGCTGCCCCTGAAAACACAACAGGTCCAGGTCCAGGTTTAGGTGCAGGTGTGAGCACAAGTCCAGGTCCAGGTCCAGGTGTGAGTTACCTGTCTCTGAGCAGACTCCAGATCTCTCCGCCCAGACACGCCTCCAGCAGCATGTACACATATTTATTGTCTTTAAACGTGCGATAGAGTCTGAAACAAACACAGATTATTTTACCTTTAGAGTCAATGATGTAAACATAACCATTACCCATAATCCTCTGCTCTGTGACATTTATTTAACGACTAACTTGACGACAAACGGTGAGCGAGCCTCAGCGAGGATCTTCCTCTCTGAGTGGACGTGTTCTTCTTGTCTGTTGTCCACCACATGTTTCTTCTTAATGACCTTCAGAGCAAAGGTCACGTCTTTGTCCTTCACCTTCACCTGAACATTCAAAACAACAACGTCACTTTAATGAGACCAATGGATGATTATAATCCTCTGTAGATTACATATAATACTCACCAGATTACTTCACCCTCACACTGAGATTAAGCAGCGGCTGTAAACTGGTTTATTTAGTGAGTAAATAATTGATTAGTTGATGGTTTAAACATTAGAGTTTGTGATCGTACCAGTTCCACACGTCCGAAACCTCCAACGCCGAGCGTAGCGACGGAGTCCAGCAGGTCGAAGGGTCGAGACGACGGGAACGCAGACACCAAGTCCTTCAGCTGGACCACGTCAGGAGACAGTGGCTGACTCTGGTGACGAGACAGCGACTTCCTGTGGACGGAGACACACGTGAGCAAAGCTTTGTTTTTAGGAACCAACGCCATGAGCGGACAAAATCACTGTTATTAAAAACTTGTGAGAACACAGAACGTGTTAGAGAGACTATAACAATGTGTCTGATATACTTTCTTATATCTTTATTATATATAGTGTATATACTGTATATATACTATGTATTTACATATATAGTATATATGTATATATATGCTATATATACATATATGTATATATAGTATATATACAGTATATATGTACATATACTATATGTATATATTGTTCTCCGGATGTTCTCTTGTTCTCATGAACGTTCTTTTGTTCTCTTGAACGTGCTCTTGTTCTCATGAACGTTTTCTTGTTCTCATAAATGTTCTCTTGTTCTCATAAACGTTCTCTTGTTCTCATGTTCTCTTGTTCTCTAGAACGTTCTCTTGTTCTCATGTTCTCATAAACGTTCTCTTGTTCTCATGTTAGTTCTCTTGTTCTCATAAACGTTCTCTTGTTCTCATGTTCTCTTGTTCTCAAGAATGTTCTCTTGTTCTCATGTTCTCATAAACGTTCTCTTGTTCTCATGTTAGTTCTCTTGTTCTCATGAACGTTCTCTTGTTCTCATGTTCTCTTGTTCTCAAGAACGTTCTCTTGTTCTTATGAACGTTCTCTTGTTCTCATGTTCTCTTGTTCTCAAGAACGTTCTCTTGTTCTCAAGAACGTTCTCTTGTTCTCATGTTCTCGTGAATGTTCTCTTGTTCTCATAAACGTTCTCTTGTTCTCATAAACGTTCTCTTGTTCTCATGTTCTCTTGTTCTCAAGAATGTTCTCTTGTTCTCATGAACGTTCTCTTGTTCTCATAAACGTTCTCTTGTTCTCAAGATAGTTCTCTTGTTCTCATGAACGTTCTCTTGTTCTCATGAACGTTCTCTTGTTCTCAAGAACGTTCTCTTGTTCTCATGAACGTTCTCTTGTTCTCATGTTCTCTTGTTCTCAAGAACGTTCTCTTGGTCTTATGTTCTCATGAACGTTCTCTTGTTCTCATGAACGTTCTCTTGTTCTCATAAACGTTCTCTTGTTGTTATGAACGTTCTCTTGTTCTCATGTTCTCTTGTTCGCAAGAACGTTCTCTTGTTCTCTTGTTCTCATAAACGTTCTATTGTTCTCATGTTCTCTTGTTCTCAAGAACGTTCTCTTGTTCTCATGTTCTCATGTTCTCATGAACGTTCTCTTGTTCTCATGTTCTCTTGTTCTCATGTTCTCTTGTTCTCATGTTCTCTTGTTCTCAAGAACGTTCTCTTGTTCTCATTAACGTTCTCTTGTTCTCATGTTCTCTTGTTCTCAAGAACGTTCTCTTGTTCTCATGTTCTCATGAACGTTCTCTTGTTCTCATGAACGTTCTCTTGTTCTCATGTTCTCTTGTTCTCAAGAACGTTCTCTTGTTCTCATGAACGTTCTCTTGTTCTCATGAACGTTTTCTTGTTCTCATGTTAGTTCTCTTGTTCTCATAAACGTTCTCTTGTTCTCATGTTCTCTTGTTCTCAAGAACGTTCTCTTGTTCTCATGTTCTCATAAACGTTCTCTTGTTCTCATGAACGTTCTCTTGTTCTCATGAACGTTCTCTTGTTCTCATGTTCTCTTGTTCTCAAGAACGTTCTCTTGTTCTTATGAACGTTCTCTTGTTCTCAAGAACGTTCTCTTGTTCTCAAGAACGTTCTCTTGTTCTCATGTTCTCGTGAATGTTCTCTTGTTCTCATAAACGTTCTCTTGTTCTCATAAACGTTCTCTTGTTCTCAAGAATGTTCTCTTGTTCTCATAAACGTTCTCTTGTTCTCAAGAACGTTCTCTTGTTCTCATGAACGTTCTCTTGTTCTCATGAACGTTCTCTTGTTCTCAAGAACGTTCTCTTGTTCTCATGAACGTTCTCTTGTTCTCATAAACGTTCTCTTGTTGTTATGAACGTTCTCTTGTTCTCATGTTCTCTTGTTCGCAAGAACGTTCTCTTGTTCTCATGTTCTCGTGAACGTCCTCTTGTTCTCATAAACGTTCTCTTGTTCTCATAAACGTTCTATTGTTCTCATGTTCTCTTGTTCTCATGTTCTCATGTTCTCATGAACGTTCTCTTGTTCTCATGTTCTCTTGTTCTCATGTTCTCTTGTTCTCATGTTCTCTTGTTCTCAAGAACGTTCTCTTGTTCTCATTAACGTTCTCTTGTTCTCATGTTCTCTTGTTCTCAAGAACGTTCTCTTGTTCTCATGTTCTCATGAACGTTCTCTTGTTCTCATGAACGTTCTCTTGTTCTCATGTTCTCTTGTTCTCAAGAACGTTCTCTTGTTCTCATGAACGTTCTCTTGTGTTCTGTGTTTACCTGCCGTGTCTCTTCTTGTCGTCGCGCTCCAGCGTTGCCACGTAACCTTGCAGGTATTTCTGCAGCTCGTGGAACGTTCCCACCGTCTGATCAAACGTCCTGAAAACAACAAAACACATTCAATAGCAGAACCACCGGACTGGACCAGACCAGACTGGACTGGACTGAACTGGACTGGACCGGAGTCATAACCAAAAACAGCAGCTCTGTCTCCTGCAGAAGAACTCACTCTCTGTCGATGACCAGACACTCGACGTTCTCGTCTGCCACGATGTTCGCTGACCTGACGTCGTCACTAAAACACACACACACACACACACACACACACACGCGCACACACACACGGATGATGGTTGATAGTTATGAATGTTGATTATTGATCAGAATCAATGATCAGTACCTGATCAGAGCTTTCTCTCCAAAATAATCTCCTCTCTGCAGCGTGTTTATGGTCTGTGGCGCCGTGTGGGCGTCGCTCGTCTGTGTCACCTTCACCTGAACAACAACACGTGATCACGTGACCTCAGAATGAAGCAGCAGCTCTGAACATGAACAACAGCGGCCTTGTGTGTCTCGATCAGGTATCACACTCTTCCTCCATGACATCATCGATGTGTGTGTGTGTGTGTTCACCTTTCCCTGAGCGATAATGAAGAAGGTGCTGCCTTCCTCGCCCTCACGAATCACGTACTCTCCTTTATTGTAGTACTCCTGTAACCGGGGGGGGGTTATTAGAGGTCAGGACTGCAGCATGGACCCTCTCGCTCTGTGACCGGCGCCCCCTGCAGGAGCAGAGCTGGAGGTCACAGGTCGAGTTAATCACACTAGAAACACTAGGCAGCAGAGGACCAGCAGCTAAAATCACTGCACACACGCGCACACACACATTTAATGCTGAGGCTCAGAGACAGAACTCACCACCTCCAGACAGTCCACCATCTTACTGAGCTTCTCCTCAGGAAGGTTCTCCAGCAGAGGAACACTGTGAGAACACACACACACACACACACACACACACACACACACTGTGACTGTGCGCCACCTGCAGGTGGAGCAAATAAAGCTGAGCTGGCTGAGCAATAATTCAATAATGTGACACCTATCAGACTGCAAAATAATGAGCTGTTCTAAACATCCACCAACGGACTGACTGCCAAATAGTGAGATGTTCTCTGGTGGTACGGTGACGTCGAGAAACTTTAAATACTTTTAAAACCTTATTAATGATCGATAATCAATAATAAAGTCAAGCTGCAGATCAGCGGCTACAATCTGATGCTAACCTTCGTAAGAAGTTGCGATGCTGTTCTTGACGCGTCTCTGCCGTCCTCCTCATAATGTTCTGAAACGCCTCACGATCCAACGCCCACGTCCCGACTTTACTCACCGCTGAAGGAAAAAATAACAACAATAACACGTTCATCGGAAAAGAAGAGGAGGTGCTAAACATTTAAGAAATGTAACCCTTTAAAAAAGAAATTTAACCCTTTAATAAAAAAGTAATTCAACCCTTTAAAAACGAAATTTAACCCTTTAAAAAAAGAAACGTAACCCTTTTAAGGTTAGGTTGAGGTTAGGATTAGGATTAGGATTAGGATTAGGCCAGTAGTAATTGTGGTTAAATCTCCAGGAAATGAATGTAAGTCAATGCAATGTCCCCTTGTGTGTGTGTGGGAGAGAGTGAGTGGTTTACAGACTTCAGTGTTATACTGAGGTGACAACACTTGGACATTATGTATATAATGTGGGCGTGGTTACCTCGTACGGACGCCGTGCATGTGCAGTTGTACAGAATGGCTAACTCTCCAAACGTGGTCCAGACTGTGATCGATGTCAGACGTTTATTGTGTTGAAACACGTCCAACTTTCCATCTGCAAACATGAAACCAGGACAATCAATACTCTGTGTTTTAGGACACAGACCGACAGAGAGAGAGACAGAGAGAGAGAGAGACAGACCGACAGAGAGACAGTTTAAACAGGTGTAAACAGGTGTAAACAGGTGTAAACAGGGTGAACTGAGTGTGAACACGATGGTGGTAGCGGTGAACGTACCTGCCAGGATGAACAGGTGGTTTCCCGGTTCCCCCTGCGTGATGACGTACTCCCCCTGCTGGTAGGAGCGCTCGTACATGCACTCCACCATGTCTCTGAGCTGCTGCAGCTCCAGTCTCTTCAGGTACTGGTTCCTGTTGAGGGCTTCGGTGAGCAGCTTCTTCACACTGTCACACACACACACACACACACACTCACATGTAATATTATATATTATAGAGATCTTTAATCTTTCTCTCACCACGTTTCACCTCGCGTCCTTTGGTACGCGCGTCTTCTCAAAGGAGAACTTGGGCAGCGTGCTGGAGTCGTAGGTTCTGGACGTGGGTTCTGCCGACACGCCGGCTTTGGCTCCTTTTCTCCTGTTGGCGCCGACGCTGAACTTGAGGCTTTTCCCGCCGACGCCGGCTTTGACGGACGGAGGTCGTGAGGTCAGAGAGGCGGAGACTTCACTCTGACTCTTTAGCGCCTCCTGCAGTTTATTGAGCTGGTTGCTCTTGCTTTGCAGCTCCTCGCTCAGCTCGCTCAGAGCTCGTGTCTGATTGGCCAACGTCTCCCTCAGGTTTCTGACCTGCTGGTCTTTGGCTAGAAGCTCCTCCTCCTTCCTCTTGACCTCAAGCTCCAGCTCGTCCACTCGTGACCTCAGAACGTCAAGGCCGCCGGGATCTTTGAGGGCGGAGCCGTTAGAGGCGTCGGTTTGTTCGTAACACTTTGATTTCATTGACCCGTTCCCCATGACGTCACCTGAAGGTCTGCTCAGGTGATGGAGGACAAGAAAGAGGAAGAGGAGGAAGAAGAAGCTGAGGTTTCAGACAAAGAGCTGACGCTGTGCAGAGAAGAAAGCTGAGAACAGATGATCACAAAGATTGTCCTCCATTTATAATTCAGGAGACAGGAAGTGTCACGTTACACTTCCTGTCTGTTTCCATGACGACGCTGCAAATACTCATAATATACTCGTCATATTAAATATGTTATGTTAAATATTTCCCTGACCCTGAACTTAGACCAAATATAAATGAAAAGTGTGTGTGTGTGTGTGTGTGTGTGTGTGTGTGTGTGGAGAAAAAAAAGGCAAAAAACAATCGTATCTATTGTTGGACTGACTTCCCACTCACACACACACACACACACACACACACTCTCTATCTCTCTCTCACACACACACACACACACACACTCTCTCTATCTCTCTCTCTCACACACACACACACACACACTCTCTCTCTCTCTCTCTCACACACACACACACACACACACACACAGGACTCATTCATGGTGAGGACAGAGTGAATGTCGGACTCTTCTCATGTTTCACACAAACACGTGTTATTGTATTTTATGATGTTTTTAATCACAAGAATCTCAATGCAATTATTTCATATTTTAATTTTCACTATTTATTTATTCATGTGTTCATCAGCTACACACTTGTAATTATGATGAAGATGACGTACCTGCAACATAACGCAGCACCTCCTCCTCCTCTTCCTCCTCTTTCTTCTTCAGCAGGAAAATAAATGCAAAAATGTTCACTGATCCAAGATTCTTTAAACACGATTTAACAAACAAAAAATCTATTTACACACAATGAAGAAGAGGAGAGGTCTGTCTGCTGTGATATCATCCTTCCTCTATTTGTTTCTCTCTCTCTCTCTCTCTCTCTCTCTCTCTCTCTCTCTCTCTCTCTCTCTCTAGTGTGTGCAGTGTGATTGACAGCTTCAGTTGTTTTGTTTCCACAGAAAAACATTTCGAAATGCTGACTCATGTTTAATCATAAACACATTATCACCCTCAGTTTAAATGTAATTCAACGTTTCAATGTTTCATCTCCTTCAACATAGGAACTTTAGTACGTCGTCCAAAATGAGACAAAAAAGTCACAGATTAGTATGTTGTCCAATTTTTGACAAAAAAGTCACAGTATAGTATGTTGTCCACAATTTGACAAAAAGGTCCTAGTATAGTATGTTGTCCAAAATTTGACAAAAAGGTCATAGTATAGTACGTCGTCCAAATTTTGACAAAAAAGTCATAGTATAGTATGTCGTCCAAAATGAGATAAAAAAGTCAGAGTTTAGTATTTCGTCCAAAACGAGACAACAAGGTCATAGTATAGTACGTCGTCCAAAATGAGATAAAAAAAGTCATAGTATAGTATGTCGTCCAAAATGAGATAAAAAAGTCATAGTTTAGTATTTCGTCCGAAATGAGACAAAAAAGTCATAGTTTAGTATGTCGTCCAAAATGAGACGAAGAGGTCACAGTATAATATGTCGTCCAAAATTTGACAAAAAGGTCATAGTATAGTACGTCGTCCAAAATTTGACAAAAAGGTCATACTTTAGTATATTGTACAAAATTTGAAAAAAAAAGTCCTACTTTAGTATGTCGTTCAAAGTTTGACAAAAAAGTCATAGTATAGTATGTCATACAAAAATTGACAACAAAGTCATAATTTAGTATGTCGTCCAAAATGAGACACAAAGTCATAGTATAGTATGTCGTCCAAAATGAGACAATAAAAGTCATAGTATAGTACGTCGTCTAAAATGAGACAAAATGTCATAGTATAGTATGTCGTCCAAAATGAGACAAAAAAGTCATAGTTTAGTATGTCGTCCAAAATTAGACAAAAAGTCTTGGTATAGTATGTCGTCCAAAATGAGAAAAAAAAGTCATAGTTTAGTATGTCATCCAAAATTTGACAAAAAAAGTCATAGTATAGTATGTCGTCCAGAATTTGACAAAAACGTAATAGTATAGTATGTCATACAAAAATTGACAAAAAAGTCATAATTTAGTATGTCGTCCAAAATGAGACAAAAAAGTCATAGTTTAGTATGTCGTCCAAAATTAGACAAAAAGTCTTGGTATAGTATGTCGTCCAAAATGAGACAAAAAAGGTCATAGTATAGTATTTCGTCCAAAATTTGATAAATAAGTCATAGTATAGTACGCCGTCCAAGATTTGACAAAAAGGTCATAGTATAGCATGTCGGCCAAATTTTGACAAAAAAGTCATAGTATAGAATGTCGTCCAAAATGAGACAAAAAAGTCATAGTATAGTATGTCGTCAAAATGAGACAAAAAAGGTCATAGTATAGTATTTCGTCCAAAATTTGATAAATAAGTCATAGTATAGTATGTCGTCCTAAATTTGACAAAAACGTCATAGTATAGCATGTCGCCCAAAATTTGACAAAAAGGTCATAATATAGTATTTCGTCCAAAATTTGATAAATAAGTCATAGTATAGCATGTCGGCCAAATTTTGACAAAAAAGTCATAGTATAGTACGTCGTCCAAAATGAGACAAAAAAGTCATAGTATAGTATTTCGTCCAAAATTTGATAAATAAGTCATAGTACAGTATGTCGTCCTAAATTTGACAAAAACGTCATAGTATAGTACGTCGTCCAAAATGAGACAAAAAAGTCATAGTTAAGTATGTCGTCCAAAATTTGACAAAAAAGTCATAGTATAGAATGTCGTCCAAAATGAGACAAAAAAGTCATAGTATAGTATGTCGTCCAAAATTTGACAAAAAAGTCATAGTATAGTATGTCGTCAAAATGAGACAAAAAAGGTCATAGTATAGTATTTCGTCCAAAATTTGATAAATAAGTCATAGTATAGTATGTCGTCCTAAATTTGACAAAAAAGTCATAGTATAGTATGTCGTCAAAATGAGACAAAAAAGGTCATAGTATAGTATTTCGTCCAAAATTTGATAAATAAGTCATAGTATAGTATGTCGTCCTAAATTTGACAAAAAGGTCATAGTATAGAATGTCGTCCAAAATGAGACAAAAAAGTCATAGTATAGTATGTCGTCCAAAATGAGACAAAAAAGTCATAGTATAGTATGTCGTCCAAAATGAGACAAAAATGTCATAGTATAGTATGTCGTCCAAAATTTGACAAAAAAGTCATAGTATACCAGTTCTCATAAAGAAGAAGACATTTTCAATCCAACATCCAAAATGAAGATTGAAAGGAGACAAAAGTCTCTCACCTGTCAGGAATTGTTGGCGTGGTGGATTTTTTTCACAATCATAAGGTTGTGGTGTCCACTAGGTGGCAGCATCATTTCCACACCTGTGTGATTGTGTGTCAGACTCTACAAAAGGATGGATTGTAAACTAATGTTCATTTAGGGAATTGAACCAACAACCTTGCAGACTCCACAGGCTTATGGTCAGGAACAAATCCACCATGCCACCAAATCCTGGTGACTACAGGACTTTTGGTCTCCTTTTTTCACTTTGGATGTTGAACTTTAAGTTGTTTTGTTGTGTAGAAGAATTGGACCCATGACATTAGAAGTGCACAGCAGTGTTCTTGTCCACTGAGCATCTGCTCCTACACCTTGACAGGCTTTCTTACAACTTTTGACTGTTTTCTATCAATCTTGAACTCAAAAAGTTCACTTCATCATAGGATTTGAACTCACAACCTCAGAAACACAAGTCTTACTCTTACAGCAGTAGCTACTGTGACTGGGCTGCTTCAAACCTCTTTCTTGTTATTTTTAACTTCTGTTTTTGGTCTAAAGTTTTACAAGTTTGTGAACTTCACTTCATTGCAAGATTAGAACTTTTAACCTCAGAGATACAAGTCATCTTCTGGTTGACTGAGATACTCGTCCTGCTCTTACTCTGAATTTCTTAATTCATGTGATCCTCTGCCCCAGCGCAGAAGATGGTCCAGTGGACAAGGACGTCGCATCACGACTCACGACATCATGGGTTCAAATCCCACTGGAGGTATGTGTCTGTGTGTGTATATATATATGTGTGTGTGTGTGTGTGTGTGTGTCTATCTGGGTGTTTCAAAAACAATAAAAGCAAACCAAAAACCACACTAAAACTTTGCGTCAGTCCAATTTCAACTTCATCAACGACTACTCTGCGATAACGGGAGCAAAGAGCTAGGCTTGAAAAAGCCTCAGAGGTGCTAGCTGGCAATTTCTGTCGCCAGATGGGAGCAAAGAAAATATATGTATATATTTTTACATATATAATATGTAAAATACTATAGTGTATATATATATATATTTATATGTGTACATATATATGTGTGTACATATATATACATACGTATATATATATATATACATACGTATATATATATATATATATACATACGTATATATATATATACATACGTATATATACGTATATATATATACGTATATATATATGTATGTATATATACACATAAGTGTATATATAAAGTAATCTAAACTGTTAAACCATGAATCCAGTTTTTTTTCACCAGTAGCCCCGCCCTCTCGTGGCATCATTGAGGAATCACGTGACATAAAAGATCACTGCACTGAGTGAAGATGTGTCACTCTGTCTCTGTTTCTAAACAAGAGAAACAAAGAAAAGTCAAAGCAAATCAAATAAAAACAATAATCTTCATAAATATCAATGACGTACTGATTGTTTTTAATGATTTAATGATTTGTGTAATTTCTTCTTTAAATCATCTCTAAAAACAAACACAGTGGCTGCTCTCACTCCAAACACGAGCTTTGTACACAACAGGAAGCGGGCAGCTGTTTCCGGTTCCGCCGTCACTCAGCTGATCCTCTGCTGTTTGTAAACACAGTGGTCCTCCCTGTGTCGTTCGCGGGTCTGTGGGTCCGCGGGTTCGAGCTCGAAGTGTTTTCCTGCCTCCTCCTCGTCCACGATGATGGAAGGTCGCGAGGATAGTGACGTCATAGAGCAGCAGGTGGAGGACAACACGGAGAAAAGCTCGCGCAGCCTCGCAGGATCCTCCCCCTCCGTCAGTCCGGCAGGCGGGGGGCGGGGCCCCTGTAGCTCCTCCCACAGACTGTTGAACTACAGTGACGCGCTCCTCTCTATCATCGCGACGGTCATGGTGAGTTCACAGCTGAAGCCACGCCCCCTCTCCCACCTGTCTCCCAGTCACGTGACGTCACCTGTTTGTCTTTTCAGATTTTACCTGTGGCTCACACAAAGATGGAGGATGACGAGGTAACGAGAGGACGTCTCTCTCTGTTCATAATAAAGTTATCACACTTACCAGATTTAAAAATATAAAAATTTAAAAATTATTATTTTTCTTTTGTTGTTTTTTCAGCAGTTACGACAAAGTTTTCAGCTTCTGTTAACAACAAAAATCGCAGTTTATTTAATGACGTTTCTCATCGTGACTGTGGCCTGGGCCGCCCACATCAGGTCATTCACTCACTCACACACACACACACACACTCTCACTCACTCACACACACACACACACACACACACACTCACTCACACACACACACACACACACACACACACTCTCACTCACTCAGTCATTAATCACTTTCTTGTGTCTCAGGTTGTTTCAGGTCATCGTTCACATCGACGATTGTCTCGCTTTACTCAACCTCGTAAGTTGTGATGTCAGCACTTCAATAACTTTAGTAACTTAAATAACTTTAATAACTTTAGTAACTTAAATAACTTTAGTAACTTAAATAATTGTAGTAACTTTAATAACTTTAAAAACTAAGAAAGAAAGTAAACCCTGACAATGAAAGTGTTTGTTTGTTTTCAGGCTTGTATGATGATCATCACCTTCCTGCCATATACAGTGAGTCACATGATGATGATGATGATGGTGATGATGATGATGACGATGATGAAGATCTCTCTCTCTCTCTCTCTCTCTCAGTTTTCTTTAATGGCCTCTTTCCCTGACAACGGTGTGGGGCTCCTCCTCTTCTGTGGTTCAGTGATGATCATTGGACTCATTCAGGTGAAACACACACAAACACACACAGTGATTGTGTTGTGTGTCTGTTGTGTTGTCAGGAATGGTGTTGTGTGTCTGTTGTGTAGTCAGGGATGGTGTTGTGTGTCTGTTGTGTAGTCAGGGATGGCGCTGTGTGTCTGTTGTGTAGTCAGTGATGGTGTTGCGTGTCTGTTGTGTAGTCAGGGATGGTGTTGCGTGTCGGTTGTGTAGTCAGGGATGGTGTTGTGTGTCTGTTGTGTAGTTAGGGATGGTGTTGTGTGTCTGTTGTGTAGTCAGGGATGGTGTTGTGTGTCGGTTGTGTAGTCAGGGATGGTGTTGTGTGTCTGTTGTGTAGTCAGGGATCGTGTTGTACGCCTTCAGTCGTCCGGTTCTGCTCAGCGATCAAATCCAGATGTCGGAGAATCGAAGCTTCTACAAACATCACATCCTTAAAGTCATCATGAGAGTTCCCATCATGTGCTTCTTCGCCAGCGTCATCTCCTTCGTCTTCTTCCAGCTGGTTTGTCTCCTCCTCCTCCTGTTCTTCTTCGTCTTGGTCTTCTTCGTCTTCTTCACTTGTTCAAACTTGTTGTTTTCAGTCGTACGCGTTGTTGGCCGTCGTCGTCTTCTTGCCGTACATCTCTCAGGGAGTGAAGTGGTGTCGCAGCAAAGCCATCGGTGAGTTCAGTCACTGATGATGATGATGATGATGATGATGATGATGATGATGATGAGGATTAATCATTAAGCGTGTTGTGTCCAGGTCACGTGGACGAGTCTCCGGACACCATGTTGTTCTCCCGCTTCCTGCCCAGTGAAGCTCTGAGTAAAGAGCGCGTGGAGGCGTTCAGCGACGGCGTTTACGCCATCGTGGCGACGCTGCTCATCCTCGACATCTGGTCAACGTCTTTCTTTGTTTTCTGGAACATTCATGAGGTTAAAATAAGAAAGTTGATCAAATCATTTGGATGATGTTTCATTTGTTTCAGTGAGGACAACGTTCCAGACCCGACGACGGTGAAGAAGACGTTTGGCGGGAGTCTTGTCGCCGCCCTGCAGGTCTACGGTCCACAATATCTCGCCTACTTCGGTTCCTTCGCCACCGTTGGCCTCCTGTGGTTCGTCCACCACTCGCTCTTCCTCCATGTCACCAGGACGACGCGTCTCATGGGTTTGATGAACACGTTCTCGCTGGCGTTTGTTGGAGGTTTGCCGTTAGCCTACCAGCTAACTCACGAGTTCCCGCGTAACTCGCGTAACGAACTGGAAGCCGTTCAGATCAGCTGCGTGATCGTGTTCTTCGCTGGGATTTTTCAGCTCAGCATCTTCGTGGTGGCTCTGTTCAGTCAGCAGGAGACGCTTCATCCTCACGTGAGACACGGCGGCCGCGAGCACGTCTTCATGCTCGCTAAGTTAGCGCTGTATCCGTGCGTTGCTTTGACGACGTTTGTCCTCACATGTTTTCTCACGAAATTCAGCGCCTCCATCTTCCACCTCATGGAGGTCACGGTTCCTCTGGCCTTCCTCGTCCTGAGGCTGTCGGTGCGTCTCGGACTCGCCGCCCTACGTCACGTCTTCTGTCCCGAGGCACTCGGCCCACAGTCTGTCCTCGAGGACGCGGTCGAGGACAACGTGCCGTTTAACACTTGTGATTTAATGTCAAATCCTTAACGTCCACGTTGTCGTCACCTAGCAACAGTAAACCAGCTAATGCTAGGCTAATGCTACTTTTGATTTGCAACAATCATCGCATTTTACTTAAGCAACAAAGTTTCACACCTTTGACCTGAAGGGGGCGACACAGAGTCACTGTTTTCACCGTTAGCAACGTTCAGGAAGTAAAACGTTTGATGATGAACAGAGAGGAAGTGACAACACTACGAAATAAAACAGGAAGAAGGACACAATGAGGACAGTCTCCTCTCTGACCTTTGACCTCTGTCTGTGGTTGAGTTGACCCGTGGAGCACTTTGAACTTTAGACATTTATGTCATTTAACTTTGCACTATTTTCAAGAATATAATGTTAGATGAGTCACAGTTACTGTGTGTGTGTTAACTGGTAACTCAGTCCGTTAACTCTTAACTAAGTCTGTTAACTCTTAACTGAGTCTGTTAACTGGTAACTAAGTCTGTTAACTGGTAACTCAGTCCGTTAACTCTTAACTAAGTCTGTTAACTCTTAACTGAGTCTGTTAACTGGTAACTCAGTCTGTTAACTAGTAACTCAGTCTGTTAACTCTTAACTGAGTCTGTTAATTGTTAACTATGTCTGTTAACTGGTAACTAAGTATGTTAATTGTTAACTGGTAACTAAGTCTGTTAATTGTTAACTAAGTCTGTTAACTGTTTCTGTTCATAATTGGATGACATTTGTTTTGATGACATCATCATTGACTGTAATAAAAGTCAGAATGTTCCTTTAACGTTTTCATTGTTGTTGAAAAAGTTGAAGCACAAACGTAAAGAAAAACGTTTTATTCACCTCTTAACGTAAACAACTTCTGTTTCCCCAAACACATGACATTGCTTCCTGTCTATGGTTTTAAATATGATCCAAAAAAACATTAAAACACATTTACTCCTCAAACCAAAACAAAATATACACAAAGCAGCAGGTTTTTCAAAATAAAAGATAAATTACTATTATCATTATTAATAAAGTAACGACTTAATGAAGCTCAGCTTCTGTCGTTGTTCATCTTTAATCTGGAAATTTAAACATGAACTGTTTTTACTTTGAAATTTTCATCAAACATTTGAATTGAAATCATTTACAGAAAAAAAAAGATTAAAACCATGACGATGTAAACGTTTTAAATGAGATTATTGATTCCTGTGACAGTCTGTGTCGTCATGACAATGACCAGGTTCATCCTGTTCACGGAGTGTGTGTGTGTGTGTGTGTGTAGAGGGGATGATGTCACAGGAAGTAGGCGGAGACATTTTTCACAGACGGAATCATTCAGGAACTTTGGTAAACATTCAGAGAACCTCGTGACCCCGGCTCGTCAGTTAAGTCATTAACATGATTTCTTTTACCTGCATCAGAAGAAGATATTGCTAACAAACCTGTGTGTGTGTGTGTGTGTGTGTGTGTGTGTGAATACAGTACAGCTGTATATGACTGCGCGCACGTGTGTGTGTGTGTGTTCACATCATACACACACAGAAATCATACAGTTCATGTGTTGTTGTTGTCGTGAACACGTTGACGTCACATTGTAAACTACATTCATAGTGAATAAACAGTGAGTTAAGCCCCGCCCCCTGCAGCTCACTGGAAGCACGGCCTCTTAAAGGAACAGTTCAACATTTGTTTTCCTTTGATCTGAAAACATTAAATAAAACATGAAAAAGTGATTTAAAACTTTTAAAATGTCCAGTCCTGGTCCAGGTCCTGGTCTAGGTTCTATGACCTCTATGACCTCAAAGTGTGAGAGGAGACGCTTTCAGCCCAAAGTAAAACAAACGCTCACACATGCACATGGAAATAGGTCTTATTATGGGATGTTGGCCTAATAAACAAAAATATGATTTGAAGCAGGAAGACGAGAACATGTGATCTCATCATGACCTCATCTGGTCATAAATGTTGAACTGTTCCTTTAAATCTTCAGACAATAAGCAGCAGCTTGTTCATGCTGATGTTTCTTCTCATCAGAGTCTTTTAAATCTAGATCTATATTTATATGAATATCTATATTTATATTTCTCTATGTACAGTACGCAAGCAGAGTGTTTCCATGACGACGCTCTGACGTCTCAACTACAAAGCTGTGAAATAGCTTAACTTCATCAAAGACACAAAAAATAAACACCAGTGTCCAACACAAGTGTCCTCTGTGTCCAACACAAGTGTCCTCTGTGTCCAACACCAGTGTCCTCAATGTCCTATAGTGTGTGACACTGAAGTGTCCTAAATGTCCTATAGTGTGTGACACTGAAGTGTCCTAAATGTCCTATAGTGTGAAGTGTCCTACAGTCGATGCTGGTAAAAGCTTACGATATAAAGAGTCAGTGCAACATTGTTCTCAAGGTAACTGCTCGTCCATCATCAAAGAGACAGAGACAGACAGAGACAGACAGAGACAGAGAGACAGACAGACAGAGTGTGCTTTAAGGTCAGTTTGTGTCAGAAGACGTTTCATCTTTAGTGTCAGATTCTACAAACTGAACATTGTTTACAGTCAGAGAGGATGAATGTGATGAAGAGGATGAAGAGGATGAAGAGGATGAAGACAGTTTATGTCTCAGTCCATGTGGGTTTTTTTATATGTCAGGTTTAGTCCTCTCACACACACACTCACACAGTCAGTTCCTGGTTCAGTCAGCAGGGGGCAGCAGTCCTCTCTCTCTCAGTTGGTTGTGCAGAGTGTGGAAGATACTGAGCTGTTGTTCAGGCTGAA